>NC_068939.1:143176689-143476689 GCF_016801865.2 Culex pipiens pallens
TTTTTCCTTAGAATGTCAACACTGAATTGAAAGATAAATCGATCCATTTCAGTCCAAGTGAAAAACGTTATAATTTGACAATGAAAGATCCAAATGGAATATTGACAATGCTTAATTATGGCTATAGGCTGGAAATACATCAAATGTCAATAAAACGAGAAAATTAATAGACTTCCATCGTTTTTTTGTCTACCCATCTCATGAGTTCGAACTTGGAAAACGGAAATTGCAGGTATCATCATTTTCCGGCCGTCACTTTTCCAACATTCTGTTGGAGGCGACCCAGAGCGCAATAATTTTCCCATAAGTTGATGCTGATAAAAGCAATAAAATCATCATTCTACCCAGCTCGAGCCCCAGTTTTCCCCCCTCGGGACTAATAGCTCCAACTTTATTTCGTTGCATGATATCTCGCTCTCTCTCTCTCTCTCTCTCTCTCTCTCTCTCTCTCTCTCTCTCTCTCTCTCTCTCTCTCTCTCTCTCTCTCTGTCTCTCTCTCTCTCTCTCTCTCTCTCTCTCTCTCTCTCTCTCTCTCTCTCTCTCTCTCTCTCTCGATCGAAAAAAGCACGCAAAGTTTAATTTTGCCCCGTCCGGTTTGGGGAGCGCTTGGTCTTGTTCCCGGAAATTCCATGGGGCCATGTTCGGAGAGGTGACCTTGCGGGAGTACAGATGGCAAGTGTCCTTATCGTGCGATGGGGGGAAACTTTGAAAGGACGAATTTGGGTCATGGATAGCTGGGAAGTGAAAAATACTGTTTGACTGGGGATGGAAAGTTTTTGTAACAGGGTCATTTGAGCACTTTATTTTGCTGCTTTTTAAATTGGGACCTCAAAAGATTGAACGTTATGTTATTACATTTAACAGTTAAGATGGATTAAATTAATTCGCAACATCACATCAGCAATAAAACACTCAACGGTTGACAAAATACCCCAAAAAGTAGCATTCGACGACGTTATCATGCTCGCTTGTCCTATTCGCCTGTTGTAAATGAAAAAAAATCTCAAATTTTGCATTTTTATTGTAATCAAACATTTATTTTTAAATTTAAAAAAATTGTGAACAAAAAGTTCCGAAATATCGTCGGTCAGATTTTTTTAGCATTCGACGAAGGAGTTTTTTTTTTCATTTTCTCACAACGCAACGTTATCATGCTCGCTTGTCCTATTCGCCTGTTGTAAATGAAAAAAAAAAACTCAAATTTTGCATTGTTATTGTAATCAAACATTTATTTTTAAATTTAAAAAAATTGAGAACAAAAAGTTCCGAAATATCGTCGTCAGATTTTTTTAATTTTTTTTTTTTATTTTCATGATATTTTTGATAATCCATTGGATGTAAGATTTCACGACATAATATAACTTTGACTTAGACCTGCTAACCCAAAGGACGGGATAGAAGTAGATGGGAATTAAATCCAGAACCTTCCGCTTATAAAGCCAATATCGTATCCTTTCAGCCATACCTACTCATTTATAAAACATCAATGAATAAAATTCAAAAAAAAAAATGAAAAAAGGGAAATATCTTGTATGTTTGGCAAGTTTTATTTTCATTTTTGTTTTGTTGTATGGTTGTATTGTTGTATTGTTGTATTGTTGTATGGTTGTATGGTTGTATTGTTGTATTGTTGTATTGTTGTATTATTGTATTGTTGTATGGTTGTATTGTTGTATTGTTGTATTGTTGTATTGTTGTATTGTTGTATTGTTGTATTGTTGTATTGTTGTATTGTTGCATTGTTGTATTGTTGTATTGTTGTATTGTTGTATTGTTGTATTGTTGTATTGTTGTATTGTTGTATTGTTGTACTGTTGTATTGTTGTATTGTTGTATTGTTGTATTGTTGTATTGTTGTATTGTTGTATTGTTGCATTGTTGTATTGTTGTATTGTTGTTTTGTTGTATTGTTGTATTGTTGTATTGTTGTATTGTTGTATTGTTGTATTGTTGTATTGTTGTATTGTTGTATTGTTGTATTGTTGTATTGTTGTATTGTTGTTTTGTTGTTTTGTTGTATTGTTGTATTGTTGTATTGTTGTATTGTTGTATTGTTGTATTGTTGTATTGTTGTATTGTTGCATTGTTGTATTGTTGTATTGTTGTTTTGTTGTATTGTTGTATTGTTGTATTGTTGTATTGTTGTATTGTTGTATTGTTGTATTGTTGTATTGTTGTATTGTTGTATTGTTGTATTGTTGTATTGTTGTATTGTTGTATTGTTGTATTGTTGTATTGTTGTATTGTTGTATTGTTGTATTGTTGTATTGTTGTTTTGTTGTTTTGTTGTATTGTTGTATTGTTGTATTGTTGTATTGTTGTTTTGTTGTATTGTTGTATTGTTGTATTGTTGTATTGTTGTATTGTTGTATTGTTGTATTGTTGTATTGTTGTATTGTTGTATTGTTGTATTGTTGTATTGTTGTTTTGTTGTATTGTTGTATTGTTGTATTGTTGTATTGTTGTATTGTTGTATTGTTGTATTGTTGTATTGTTGTATTGTTGTATTGTAGAAATATGAATTGCGTCAAGAGAGTAAAACGGTGACGTTCTCTGCAAGTTTTATATTGCCAGATACTCCGGAGTTGGTGGGTGGCGGATAGAGCACAAACTGTTGGAAGTGTCTCCTGGTGTGACTTAAAACCACTGGATATTGGATCTGAGAAAGGTTCCTTTCTTTGGTCGCACTTTTATTGTCGGTTGCATAATGCAAAATGAAAATAAAAAGACTAAAGATACTAGAAATTCGATTGGAAAGAGTCATGATTCATTCATACTTGAACTTTGAAATTAGGATGTTAACATTTATGTGAAATATAATTTATGTACATATGTTTTTCTTTTTTCAAATTTGTCATCAGTCTTATTTGAGAAATCATTTATTTCCTTAATACGTTGAATTTGACTGTAATAGATAATCCGTCAAACTCGAATAAAATAGTCATTCAGTCACTATCACTAAAGATGTCGAAAACAATACCCGAATCAATCATTAATTATTTGCACCATCTATAGCTGGTGACACTTGCCCCATCTGTTTTCCCCGTTGTTATCCGACAGTAAAGCGGCAGCAAATCCGAAAATAACACTTACGCCAAGGCTCTGCAGCGATGGAAATCTTTTCTTCAAGGTTAACATCGTCCCGTTCTTGCTGGTGCCCGCTCCTTTGCTACAACTCCTTGGAGAATGTTCCGCTGCTCAGCTGTTGTTTTCCTCCCTCGACCCTTTTGTTCCTTTTGTGAGGAATTTTCCGCGCTGTGAAATATGTTCGCTGCCACTTTATTTTCCACCGTCTTTTCCTGGATGCTTTTTTCGCCTTTTCTTTTTGTGGTGGTGGGTTTTTTTTTTGCTGCCGGGGAAATTTTCACTTTTGCACTTTAATTTTTCGTGTACCTTTCACGTAACCTTGCCGAACAACTTCTTAACCGCTGCGAGAACACATACTTTTGGAAGAATTTGGGTTATTCGGCAAAATATTGTTGAACTGGTAGCATGAGCTGTAGGTTACAGCACCTTCAACATTTGGCAACAATCAATTTTCTTCATTTTCATTTCATATTTTAATAGGGGGAGAAAATTTGCGTACGCTGACAAAATCCCGACAAAAATGTTTCTTTTTGCGCTCCGACTGGTTAAGGGGTTACAAACATGTGAATTGCTTACAGTTGAAGTTAATTTGAGTTTAAATTTTTCAGCAGATTTAAATTCATTTTTTTTAAATGGCTGTACGCAAAAATGAGGTGAAATTTCAGCATCTACTCTATTTCAATTAACTTTGCAGTTTGCTGAAATTCCCATAGAGTTTTTTTTGTATTTTAAATTTGGTTGATTTAAATTCTAAAGCATAACAAAGTACAATAAAATTTCCAGCTGCTGTCCCTGACAAATGTGGTAAAAAATGGTTTTTATGACCATTTTACAAATTTCCCTAGAGTTAAATAAATAGTTTTCTCGTTTTCCCGGAAATTTAAAAATGGACGCCCTACGAAAAATATTTAATCAATTTGGTGTTTTCAGCGTAGCACTTCATTTAGATTTGTTATTCTTCAAATAATTACTATCGCCTTTTTTAACTTTATCAAGACGACGTCGTCGTGCTATCTTGTCGCACCCGCCATTTCGACATTCCAACAAAAACGCGTTTTAATGTTTGAACGAAAGCACGCAATGTAAACAATAACAAACACGTTTTGTTTGGCTGACCATTCTGTGCATTGTCCCGAAGTTTGGTTGAAGTTGGTTGCTGGAGTTCCGAGTTATAATTACAAATGTTTACTTGCACGTGCGTCAAACGCGTTCTGACCTGAAATCCCTTTGGCCAGTGTCGACAAAAATGCACGGAGTTTTTTCGGCTTTCGTTGAACATCTCAGGATTGAAATCGAATTTTGGGGATCTGTAAAGGTCAAAAGGTGAGGCATTGTGAGCTGCACAAAATGGCGTTCTTAACTCAATTTGGCCCAAAATGCACGTACGACAAGTTAGCACGATGGCGAAGAAAAGATGGTTACAATTCAACTTTGTTAAATGATAGTCACATTCCGTTTGGCAGCGTTTATTTTCTTCAAAATCGTGCTTTTTGAAAAAATAGCATAATTTTTAAATGTCAAATCAAATAAGCAATTCTCAAATTCGAATATTCTTTAATATTTCTTTAATAATGGTAGAAATCAAAGCCTATGCTTGACTTGGCATGCTTGTAACCGTGGCCTTATGAATGCGACTTCTATCTCTCAAGCAAAAGGTACAGGGATCAAACCCTGAAATTTGGGCGTAGCAATCAAAAATAATATTTCAAATTTCGGCATTTTTTCAAAATATTGTCCACTTGGTTATGGGTTTTTATGATAGAGATTTTGGTGACTTTTTTTATGAGATAATAATGAAATTCAAGCCTGAACCACAACCGTGTGTTATAATTTAGTTCAAGGTTAATGTTATTATTATTGGGAATTTGAGACAATTATTTAATTGATGCAGTGTACATTCACAAAATTTCAAAATATCAGCAAATCTTCAGTATTAAAGTTGCTCCCCATGTTTGTAGCCCCTTCATGCTAACGAGATCCTCGGGTCACAAACTGTGCGCGTGCTCTGAGTCATGTGCCGCCTGATGTGAGTGATATTTTCAAACTTTTGCTGTGTAAACGTTTCGAGACTTCAGCATCATCGTAGCCGTCAACAACACTGCTCTCATCGGAAGTTTGGTGTATTTTCGTTGTACGATTTCCACTTATTGGATGGGGGAAATATTTATAATTCCGACTCTTAATCCATTAGCAGTTGGTTTCACGGCACTGAAAATCCTTCAGGTTGTTTATATCGGCAGATTTTAAGCACAAATCAAACGTGCGTCATAAATTATTAGGGAACCAAAATAGATTCTCTCCACTTCGACTCAAAAGTTCAGCATCGTTTCGTCTGCCGAGGAACTACGAGATATTTCCCCCGCGGCATTTCACTAGCACTGAGAGCAATGCCAAGAATCCGAACTTGGCGCGCCTAAATTCCGCACGTTCCGCGCGCCCAGTGGTCAAAGTTGAACGTAAACCAATTTGGCGGGATCATTGCAACTTTTTGGGCGATTGGGATTCGAACGCCGCGAATTCCGTCGCCCTTTTTGTCACATTTTCACTGATGCCCTTACGTGAGTAAACTTTCGTGTCACGAAACGTTCGCGGCGCAGGTCGTACTAAGCCGTTTTCGCGCGCGCTCAACGACGCCGATCGCCGCCGGACTTGGGACGAGCTATTCTTAGCACCGAGCAGCAAGTTCGACGAGAGCGCGTCTAGACCGACCGACCGAAACTGCTCTGTGGTGTGGCCACCACAACAAACCATGTGTTGACGATCGACGACCACCCTCTTCTCCGGTGACGATCTATCGGCGTAATGGAATCGGTGACGGGAGGAAACGGATCAGTGATTCTCGAATTTCTCCCACTTCACTCCCACTAGGTGGATTGATCCCCGCCAGTGGCGTTCTCACAAACACTACCAAGCTCTATTAGTCGCAACAAAGTTCTATAATTAGTCGTCTACTGTTCTAACATTAGAAGTACTCTCTGTGTCCCAACAACAGGTTCCTCTGAGATATTGCCCAACAGATGAGGGGAATGATGCCGCGTGTTTCCGTAATCGGACCACCCTGACTGATGTACACAGCTTCCCTTTCTCGAGGGCAAGTCTCGTTTGTCCGAGTTGTCACACTTTAGGCTGTTATGACACGGGACGGCGCTAGCTTTTATCCGATATCGGCACGTTGCAACGGTTCGATTCGCTTGGGTGGAGGCTGTAAGCTGATGAACCGGACAGCAGGTGTGCATGAGCTATCGATCAGCTCATGTGTGGAGGAAGTTTTGGGCATGGGAATAGAGTGTTTACTATATAAGCACAGTTAAGACATGATTATACGGTTCCCGTAAAATTTTTACTTCGAATAATTGAAAAACGAAAAAATATTGAGCTCAAAAATTACCTCAACAATGCCTTAAAGTGATTAGGTATTTTTAAATCGAAGATGGTGGCCAAAATGGCTTCTATGAAAAATTAATAAATTGAATATGGTAATGTTACAGGAAATCAATCATTCAAAATTGACTAAAATTGACTCGTAGAACTCGAATTTGATGCCAAAACAGAGAAAATCAAGAATACGAAAAAAATGTTTTTTCCTTGATTCGGTTATTCGATGTTTCTAAGAAACTTAGGATTTTGTAACTTTTTTCATTCTTACAAGCAGGAGGTAGAAGGGCAGTTCTTCAACACTGGAACTCTCAACGCACGTCACGGGTTCCTTTGCAGTGGATTTTTTTTAGAAAAAGCAAGAAAACTATTATTTACATACAGTAAGTAAAAAAAGTATTTACACCCCTTGGGCACTATGCACATTTTGTGATGAAACATGTAAAAAATTTAAAGTTTGATAGGAACCTAGTACTACGTTTTGTTCAGAAACTCATGCCAAACATTTTGCTACAAAAAGCTCATGAAAAGATGATTTCTATAAAAAGTTATATAACAAATACTAATACAAAAATAAAAAAGGTGCAAAAAAAGTTTGTACACCTTTCGAAAAATTAACATAAATAATGTTATTTGTTGACAAATCACCATAAATCCAGTCTCCCAACTCCAAATAGGCATCCTTGACTGATTAAAAAAATAATTTGGATTGAATATAAAGTTTACTAACTACTTAGTATAAAAGTTTATATAACTCTGGAAATTCTATATAAAACTAATCTAAACTTAATTTTGCAAACTTTTAATTCAACTAAATGTCAATATATTACCATAGAATTGCTAAATAAACATTTTGGAGTGGGTATAACACCGTTTTGGGGGTATTTGTATCGATAGAATAGATTTTTCGTTGGAATTTCGTACCAACCCGGAATTACGTCGTAGGAAAATCCGCCGGCATCCGAACCGGTCCACGATTCTCAAGTCAACCTATGTGGTATCGGAAAGAGCATAAAATTTCCGATCTTTGGATACCCATCCATCTAAGTTTTCTTTAAAACCTACGTTTTTAAATACCTGGGCAAAAAGTATGTTTGATCCACGAGAACAAAAATTACGAAATTCCATACATTTTTGGCAGGTTGCTCAAACGAAACCATAACAACGTTTTTGCCTAGGTATTTCAAAACGTGGGTTTTATGGAAAACCTGGATGTATGGGTATCAAAAGATCGGAAATTTTATGCCCTTTCTGATGCCACATAGGTTGACTTGTGAATTGTGGACCGGTTCAGATGCCGGCGGATTTTCTGACGACGTAATTCCGGGTTGGTACGAAATTCCAACGAAAAATCTATTCTATCGATACAAATACCCCCAAAACGGTGTTATACCCACTCCAAAATGTTTATTTAGCAGTTCTATGGTAATATATTGACATTTATTTGAATTAAAAGTTTGCAAAATTAAGTTTAGATAAGTTTTATATAGAATTTCCAGAGTTATATAAACTTTTATACTAAGTAGTTAGTAAACTTTATATTCAATCCAAATTATTTTTTTAATCAGTCAAGGATGCCTATTTGGAGTTGGGAGACTGGATTTATGGTGATTTGTCAGCAAATAACATTATTTATGTTAATTTTGCGAAAGGTGTACAAACTTTTTTTGCACCTTTTTTATTTTTGTAATAGTATTTGTTATATAACTTTTTATAGAAATCATCTTTTCATGAGCTTTTTGTAGCAAAATGTTTGGCATGAGTTTCTGAACAAAACATAGTACTAGGTTCCTGTCAAACTTTAAATTTTTTACATGTTTCATCACAAAATGTGCATAGTGCCCAAGGGGTGTAAATACTTTTTTTACATACTGTATGAAAGTGTAAATACAAATTAACAAAAGGCATAGAAATAGATACCAATATAAAAAAAATCAAATTATTCGCTCTACAGCATTGCCTTGGCGTTCTCGATTGCTAGATTCCTACTCGAAACTAAATGTCCGAAGGCTTGATTGTTGAGGCAATTGCAAACCTCTTTTTACACCTTAGCTTCCATCCACCCCGGGATTCGAAGTGACGACCTTTGGGTTGTGAGTCCAACTGCCTACCAGCGACTCCACCGAGGATCCAGGGAGACGACTCCTACACCTGGACTGAGCTACCGACCTAACCTTTTAGGTTAGATCGGGGCCAACATTTAATTTCCCATCCGACGGAAGGCGTGGTCAGACAATTCTCGTCTCGAAAAATGCCGCCGGTACCGTCTGAGATCGTACCCAAGCCGACTGCGTGAGAGGCAACCACGCTTACCACTACACCACGGTCCCGGACCCTGTGAATGTATTTAAACTGTAGATCTCAATTAGATAAAAAAAATATCATGTGGACCATGTACTCACAAAAACAAGTGAAAATATAATGAAAACGTACAAAAATATGTAGATTCGGTTCCAAAATTAATAAAAGTGACTTACAGCTGAGCATAAACCCAACCAATTACACTTTTCTGTAGTGATTTGTAAACTCAATGGGCCCAGAAACATTTCTCAAAGAAAATTCATCAAAATAATGATCTGAATATGAGCAATTCTCGCTGAAACCGTCCCACTAGATGCACATGTTCTCAAATCGTTACGGCAATGTTCTCATTCGATTCAGCGCACCAAAAAACCATTAAAACAACCTTCGAACCATTGAAAATGTCAGCCGTTATCCACCTGTAAATAAAAACTTGTATTGAACTATGGATTTTTTCGAAAAAATGCCCTAATTTGGAGAAATGATATCTCCCAAAATACATTACCAAACATCAAAAAGTTATATATCGTTGGAAAGGTAATCGCGAGGGCTTTTTATCGCACTTTGAAAAACATTTCAAAAAATATTTTTTCAAGGGTAATTTTAAGGGTTTTTGAGAAACTTACTCTTTATTTTGAATTTTGACCGTGTTCGCAACCACTTATCATTACCCAACCATTTTCATTCGAAAGATTGGAAGATTTTGCATAAAATCAACTTGAGAAAAGTAGTGTAATGAAATAGTTTTCGTATAGTTATTAACGGATGAAAGAAATTGGTTAAATTTCAGTTAAAAATAACCAAAGCTCAGACTTCAGAAATGTGCCTAATTTACAGTCAAAACAAAGCAGGATTGTATTTAAGCCGAATGTACAGTCATATGAGGCAAATCTGGACATATAGGATGAATAGGGACAGCTATTTCAACTATACTTTCACTCATCAGATCATATTTTTAAATTGTTTATGTAAAAACATACATAAACAAACAAGTTTCTAAATTTTATGCAATTAAGTACTCTGAAAACTAATGTCCTTACTTAGACTGTAGTCTCGATTCGCCACATTTAACTGAAGTAATATTTTATGTACAGAATTTGTTTTGGGAAGGTCTGCTTTATTTGTATAACCTCAATCGTGCACAAAAAAGTGCAAAGTTGAAATCAATATTTTTTGATCAAGTTAAAATTGTATGGGGCTGTTGATACCATAAAAACAAGCAAAAAACTCGATTTTCGTCCAAATCGGACTAGGTCCTTTTATTTGACACCACCCCAAAGTTTCACTTTTCTGCAAACAATGTTAAAAACCTTCATTGACAAACTGCGATATCTCTGAAACCGCAAGCCGTACAATGTCGAGTCAGAACTCACTAGAAAGATTATTAGACGTGGAATTAATAAGTGTAGTCTGTTTTTCAATTAAAACTTTTTTCAATGTATTTATGTTGGACAAATGAAAATTTTAAATTTGGTTTTTATATAGAGAGTAATTGAAAATTAAAGTTATATAAATCCCAATTTTTTGACATAGAATAGAGAAGAGCGGGGCAACGGTACGCACCTAGTGACAATCATTCTGTCACCGATGACCATAACATATTTTTGATTCGTTGTATATACCAAATGGTACCCTTATCACTTGCTTTCAAAACGTAGTACTAGAATTCACCTCAAATTGCTTTTATGTCGAGAACCAGGCAATTACTCTAAAAAATAAGTGCGTAGCTTTGCCCCGTGTGTGGGGTAAAGGGATTTTTAACTTTTTTTTTGTTTTAATTTTAGTTAATTTTTCATTCAGTTTTCCATTGGGGGAAGTTTTTAATCTCAAATTAAGGTAAATTTATCGCAAATTGACTTGTGTTTAATGAAAGGACCTAGTCCGATTTGGACGAAAATCGAGTTTTTTGCTTGTTTTTATGGTATCAACAGCCCCATACAATTTTAACTTGATCAAAAAATATTGATTTCAACTTTGCACTTTTTTGTGCACGATTGAGGTTATACAAATAAAGCAGACCTTCCCAAAACAAATTCTGTACATAAAATATTACTTCAGTTAAATGTGGCGAATCGAGACTACATTCTAAGTAAGGACATTAGTTTTCAGAGTACTTAATGGCATAAAATTTCGAAACTTGTTTGTTTATGTATGTTTTTACATAAACAATTTAAAAATATGATCTGATGAGTGAAAGTATAGTTGAAATAGCTGTCCCTATTCATCCTATATGTCCAGATTTGCCTCATATGACTGTACATTCGGCTCAAATACAATCCTGCTTTGTTTTGACTGTAAATTAGGCACATTTCTGAAGTCTGAGCTTTGGTTATTTTTAACTGAAATTTAACCAATTTCTTTCATCCGTTAATAACTATACGAAAACTATTTCATTACACTACTTTTCTCAAGTTGATTTTATGCAAAATCTTCCAATCTTTCGAATGAAAATGGTTGGGTAATGATAAGTGGTTGCGAACACGGTCAAAATTCAAAATTAAGAGTAAGTTTCTCAAAAACCCTTAAAATTACCCTTGAAAAAATATTTTTTGAAATGTTTTTCAAAGTGCGATAAAAAGCCCTCGCGATTACCTTTCCAACGATATATAACTTTTTGATGTTTGGTAATGTATTTTGGGAGATATCATTTCTCCAAATTAGGGCATTTTTTCGAAAAAATCCATAGTTCAATACAAGTTTTTATTTACAGGTGGCTAACGGCTGACATTTTCAATGGTTCGAAGGTTGTTTTAATGGTTTTTTGGTGCGCTGAATCGAATGAGAACATTGCCGTAACGATTTGAGAACATGTGCATCTAGTGGGACGGTTTCAGCGAGAATTGCTCATATCAAAAAACATTGCGGTTTTTGGGAAAGAGGTTGTGCAATTTTATCAGAAAATCTCCCAAATTTCCAATAAAACCTTTATAACTTTTTTCCCTTATTTTCAATTTCTTTGCGTACTTCAGGAAAAATGTTCCCTGCATCATTTCTAAACCATAAAACATGTCCATGTGGACTTATAACAATACTAAATTGAAATAGGCGCAATTTCATTCCATAATAAAAAAAAGTTCAAAAACTTCAAACGAGGATAACTTTAATTTTTCCCGAACAAAGATTTTCGTTCACCCCGCAAAAGAACGGGGAATGTTCCACACTTTCAAATCGTCGCCATCGTGCTAACTTGTTGTACGTGCATTTTGGGCCAAATTGAGTTAAGAACGCCATTTTGTGCAGCTGCCTCACCTTTTGACCGTCACAGATCCCCAAAATTCGATTTCAATCCTGAGATATTCAACAAAACCGAAAAAACTCCGTGCATTTTTGTCACTTTACATATGAAAGTAGTTTCAATCTTGTCGTGCTATCTTGTCACTCCATGAAAATTGATGTAAGTGCGACAAAAAGCCAAAGGGATTTCAGGCCAGGAAAGTCAGGATGCATTTGTCGCACGTACAAGCTAGACTACCTTAAACATTTGTAATTATAACTCGGGACTCCAACAACCAACTTCAACCAAACTTTGGGACAATGCACAGAATGGTCAGCCAAACAAAACGTGTTTGTTATTGTTTACATTGCGTGCTCTCGTTTTTAAATATTCAAGGTCAAACATTAAAACGCGTTTTTCTTGGAACGTCAAAATGGCGGGTGCGACAAGATAGCACGACGACGTCGATATGTATATGATAGTTTTCTTTCTATTTCTCAAAAAATATTACCCCCTGAAAAAAACCTCGTGACGTCAACGTTACACGGGCGCCCAAACCTCCCGAAAGGGTTCGAACGGTAACTTCAACTTCGACCAAAAACATCGTTCCAACTTTTTTTAAACCACTGCCTCCGCGGATTTTTTGGAGACTTTTACAAGCGCAAAAAAAAAAATTGGAGCGCCTCAAATAAAGGCCAAAACGCGGGGAAGTAGAAAAAATCTGTTTTTCTTCTTCGACAAGACTGCTTACCAAAACCAGAAAGGAGTAAAAATTACAGATTTGATCGAATCGAGTTCTGCGAATTTTGCCCAATTCTTTCTACTACACCTGTCATTTGACGATTTTCTGTTAAAAGCAAATACTTGTTTCACTTTGTTTTCATGCCATGCTGGAAATTTAAATAATTAATTTTCCTCTGCAATCTGCATTCATGGAGTTAAAAATACTTTATCAATCCAGGTCGTTACTTGAATGCCACAGCAGGATTTGATCCTCATGGACAGTAACGGCTTTTGCCTTAAATCGTATAAAACCCATTAGCCAACCAAAAACGGTAACACTAAACGATATCAATTTGCAATCCAAAATTGAAATACCGAACCTCCTTCGTGCCATCCAATGGGCATTTGAACGCCCCAAGCGAATCAGTCGTTATCAAAAAACCATTAGCCAAGTTATTGCTAAACTTGAGTCATAAACGGAGAACGTTCCGCTTTTCTTGTGAAAGCTGGACTTCTATCTATCGAATAGAAAGACTTCTTTTATGAACCTAGAATACTCTGAAACGATGGTTGGTTTCAGTTCAAACTTTAAATTCGTGCAAACCGACAAAAAAAGATATCAAAAAATCATCAAAGCTCAGAAAATCCCAACTCTACAGCCAAGACCATTGAATTTTAATTGATTCTGCTATAGCCGCTCATGTGCTATCCTTTCTCCATAAAAGTTGTCCTCTTTTATTACTCAAACATACAAACAGCAGGGAAGTCCACACCGAAACACGTGAGCCAGTCTTGATGGCGCCCCTTGCAGCGATAAATAAAGCACCTCGTACGACCGTATTAAATTTCTGCAAACAAAGGATTGATGCATTCTGGGCTGGCGCTCTGAAGAAGGGATGATAGGGTAAGGGTACCCTAGGTTGACCAGGTTGCACTTTGGTGAACCATTTTTTATTTTTACAAGGACAATAATAGATTTTTATAGATTTAAATTTGCTGATATCATCGACTTCAATTTTCGAAATAATAAAGGTGGCATTCTATTTCGAGAAATTTTGCTTAAAAACTAGAAAAACACAATCACATATTCTCCAAAACCATAAAAGTTGTAAAAGTGTAAGTTTTTTCTAGTTTAAATCAAAGTTTCCCGCAAAGGAATACCACCTTAATCCATTCATGCCTTAGGGGACATTATTGACCCATTTTTTTTCACAAATCCTTTTAGTTTTTTATGGCCTTCAGAATTGTTTTATCTTGTTTTGCCGATAATGTTCAAAAATAAACATCATAATTTCTGTATAGTTTTCTATTGAGCAATTCTCTACGAAATCGGTTTTTTTTTTCTTCAATTTAATTTTTTGTATTTTTTAATCCGGCTAAAACTTTTTTGGTGCCTTCGGTATGCCTAAAGAAGCGATTTTGCATCATTAGTTTGTCCATATAATTTTCCATAAACATTTGGCAGCTGTCCATACAAAAATTATGTATGAAAATTCAAAAATCTGTATCTTTCGAAAAATTTGTTTGATCGATTTGGTGTCTTTGGCAACGTTGTAGGAATGGATACGGACTTCACTGGAAAAAAAATGTTATACTGTAAAAAAAATAAATTGGTGATTTTTTATTTAATTTTTTTGTCACTAAAACTTGATTTGCAAAAAAAACACTATTTTTATTTATTTTTTTCGTTTTTTGATATGTTTTAGAGGACATCAAATACCAACTTTGCAGAAATTTCCAGGTTGTGCAAAAAATCTTTGACCGAGTTATTTTTTTTATCAATACTGATTTTTTCAAAAAATCTAAATATCGGTCGCAAAATTTTGTCAACTTCATTTTTCGATGTAAAATCAAATTTGCAATCAAAATGTACTTTAATTAAATTTTGCTAAAGTGCACCGTTTTCAAGTTAAATCCATTTTTAGGTGACTGTTTTGAAAATAGTCGAAGTTGTTAATTTTTTAAAATCACTGCACATGTTTTAAAATTACTGTGTGGCCCTTTTGAAATGTTAGTCTTTTTCATGTTTCATTTATTTGGTTGCTTTAACAAATAAATTGGTGCAGTTGTTATCCTGAGCTGAGATATGAACTACCTTTCAACAGCTGATTTGTTCTTAATGGGGAGAGAGTTTACTCTTACTAAGGAGAACGAATTGGACAGAGAAAGAAAAAAAATGCAAAAATAACCTTCGAAAGAAATGTTAGTCTTGATTTAAAATTTTTTATAATATTTTTTTTCGAAAAGATCGAAAAATTTCACGAATGTTTCATATTTTAACATTGTTAATCGGACCATTAGTTGCTGAGATATCGACATTAGAAAATAAAGGGTTGTTCAATAATTAATTTATTTATCATCTTAAACCTTTGCATGGCAATATCTCAGTAACTAAGGGTCGTATCAACAAAGTTCAAAAAAGCAAAATATAGAGAATTCTCAGCTTTTCAAAAAAAGCTGTGCACTAATTTAAAAAAATGAAAAACTTCGACTATTTTCAAAAAAGTCACCTAAAAATGGATTTAACTTGAAAACGGTACACTTTATCAAAATTTCATTAAAGTACTTTTTAATT
Organism: Culex pipiens pallens; assembly: GCF_016801865.2. Taxonomy (NCBI): domain Eukaryota; kingdom Metazoa; phylum Arthropoda; class Insecta; order Diptera; family Culicidae; genus Culex; species Culex pipiens. The sequence continues at coordinate 143,191,965 of NC_068939.1, forward strand.
TTACATCGAAAAATGAAATTGAAATGTTTTTGCGACCAATATTTCGATTTATTGAAAAAATCAGTATTGATTAAAAAAATTATAACTCGGTCAAAGATTTTTTGCACAACCTGGAAATTTCTGAAAAGTTGGCATTTGATGTCCACTAAAACATATCAAAAAATGAAAAAAAATAAAAATAGTGTTTTTTTTTTGCAAATCAAGTTTTAGTGACAAAAAGTTTAATAAAAAACCAAAAAAAATACCGTTTATCATTTTTTTTTCAGTGTAGTCCGTATGGATATGTACAACTTTGCCGAAGACACCAAATCGATTCAAAAACTCCTTCAAAAGATACAAATTTTTGTATTTTCATACATCATTTATGTATGGACAGCTGCCAAATTTGTATGGAAAATTATATGAACAAACTAATGATGCAAAATGGCTTCTTTGGGCATACCGAAGGCACCAAAAAACTTTCAGTCGGTTTATAAAATACAAAAAAAAATCGAATTACGGAAATCTGAGAGAACTGCTCTATTGATAAAACATGATTTTCAATAAAATAAGTTAAAGTTTCAGTGATAATTTTTAGTGTAGGTTAGGTCCAACTTTGCTCAATTTCCCTACAGATGCCTTTACAAAGTGAAAAGTGATTACGAAAGAGGATGACATAATCTTAAATAACGCCTGGCAGGTTGAAAAGCTTTTTTCACTCAAAAAAGAGTTGAGGAAAATGGACCAGGTCGTTCCTTTTAAATTCTTGAAACTTTAGTTTTCGACATTAGGCCAGAGGTTCAAAAAAGCAATTCTGGCTTGTTGGTTGATTTGAAACAACACACATCCTCGCAGTTCCATGGTTGTCGCAGCGGTTGATCAACGGCCGTTCCGGAGGACATTCCCGAGTCGCTTGTTTTTCTTCACGCGTCTTGACTTCCGCGGCGCACTGACCCGGAACGCCGCGGCGCTCAGCGGTGCTCATGCGGAAAATATAAATCGATCGAAACGGGCTGAAAATGCAAATTATCTGACATTTTCCAGCTTGGATGGACGCTGTGAAGGAGTGGTGTGTTTGAAAGGTGAATTTTTGAATAAATTGACCGCAATCAGGGCTGCCATCGGAAAGGTCCTCCGGTATTGATTCTATAAATCAAAATTACTTTCCAGGAAAACGATTTATGGCGTCTTTCGACCTTCTGTGAATTGGGTTTCGTTTGTGAGTGTGTACTAATTTTCCTAATGGGTTCCGTGTAATTTCGTAGCTGTCGGTCGTTGGTCCTTCCACTGTCATAAAACTGTGCATACTGGAAGCTTTCTTGAGAAAAGTTTTATCTTTCCCGATGGTGAAAGGTTTGTTAATAAACTTAAGTATTCAAATAATTTGAAAGCTCTTCAATATGTTTGATTGATTTAAATCCTTTGAAGCCCTTTAGAGCAATACGCAATACTTTCAACAAATTCGCAACCATAATCAAAACTTCACTTAAGTGCCCACACCAAACGGCAGTGCTGCAAGCCTGCTAGGTAGATCCATCCGCCATTTTTTTTGTACTCCCACAACGATGGTATTCTCTGCTGCCAACAAAAGCAGCGCTAAAACTTGCACTAAAACTTTATCACTTTCGCAAACATCACGGACGGCGACACTGCGACGACTTGCAAGTCCTCTGCTGCTGCTGCTGCAGTGTTGCCATCTTCATCTCGTAAATGGGAAGTTCTTGGCCGGTGTCCTAGGCGGTTTCCACACAGTGATGATTTGCTGTTTTATTGGTGAGTTGCAGGAGGAAATTGTGCCAGCTTTTGGCCCACACCGAAGAGTTTTGTGCCAATTTGGCAGTCGAAATTGTAACGGCCGTGGGAGTTATTATGCCGACTCCGGGTAGGTGGAGTGAACTATATTTTATTCTGTTTTTTTTTTGCTATCGCATACACCGTAAATCAATCCTTAATTCTGACTGATATATACAGCAGTCAGTGGCGGTCCAGTTGTAGGAGTTTTTATTGCAACAGCAAAATGCTTGCAAATATCAGTTTGTCAATGATGATTTATTCATGGAGCTAAGGGAAACCAGCAAGTGTAAAAGATACATCTGAAGTTTATTTAAATTTTGAATTTCCAGGAAATGTTTATTACACATTCTGATTAATTCTAATAATTGTTATAAATAGAGAGAGGTTATTCAATATTGTTACGAACGTCTATTTAAATTTTTAAATCCATATTTTATTACGAGTTCTGAAAATGCTATTCGTCACAAGCTCACCAAACAGTTTGAAAATCGAATTGTGATTTCTGAAAATTTGAAAGTTTAGTCATAGCAACTTAATAGTTGGTTCTCCCTTCAATCAAGCAATCCCGTCAGAGAGGTCACACATTAAAGCAAACACAATTACACAAGTTTTCACTCCACAGTGCAGCAATTACGTAATGAAAGCGTACCATACAAAACCAATTAAAATTCAAGCCAGCAAGCCGGGCCCGGCAAGAAAGCACATCGTGTCGGCTTTCAATTACCTTATCCTGTGCAAGTACCATGTACTAGCTCACTCACTCTGGTGCTGAGTTGGAGAACACGTGGCAAAAAGCACTACTGAAAAAAAATGGTATCAATTTCACAAAAGTTTACAATTGTCAAATGTAGGCATAATTTGTAAATGTTTTATTAACTAAAAATTTAACACAATTAGTAATTTTATTTTTCCTGTGCAAGATCGTCCTTCGCACAAAGGTAACTCTTAACTTTTCCCGCCTCTGCTGTAACCTACATTTGCCACGATCCTTGAAGGAAAGGTCCCGGGTGTGGTGCGCTGTGTAAAACTCAAGTAGCGCAATCCTTTTTCCGCTGAATTTGCATACATAGCGCTGTGCTGAGCACTTCCGAGAGCCTTCCGCCTTAGAACGCGTACACCCGGAGTCCGACGGAGAACCGTGATGATCTAAACAGTCATAAATCTGGACGAAACTTTTTAATAGCTTTTTATTCTGCCCGCCTGCGAACAAGCTACCTACTTTTGCAACATTATAGAACGTTTCGCGAACTTTGTGCGCAATCAGAACGGGACGAAGGTCATCAGCATGTGGTAGAGGTTCGAAAATGGGACGATTCTTGGCGAAATGGTCGGTACAAGCACTGTATTTATGCTTGCGCAATAGAAAATGTTCCTCGAATGGGGTACGTGACGTGAATATCAACTGCAGTGCCATTTGAATGGAATGTTACACAGAAAAAAAAATTCCGGTAAATTTACATCATTTATGATGTACCAAAAGTGCACGTCATTAATGATGCTTATTTACATCAACTTCAACTGAAATTTACATGCCTTCCGACGTAAACGCACCGAATAGTCAACCATTCGAAAACTTGTAAATTTCCGATGAAAATGATGTAAATTTACCAAAGCAGAAAAAATTTTTTACTCCGTTGAATTTTAAATCCGATGTAAATTTCAAACACTTGTATGACCAAAATGCGGTTTGAAAGACTCTTTAGTTATTCTTTCTAAACAATTTAAGCACTTGTTTTTTTCGAAATAGTGCTTATTATTGACTAGGAAAGACAAAAAAGAATCATTTCAAACGGTAGGCAACATGAAGCTTGAAAAATAGTATCAGATTTCAAATTCAACGGAGTAAAAGTTATTTAATTGCACTTAATTCACACATGCTTGATATAAATGCAGGTTGTGATTTTAACTATGCGGAATTTACTTGGCAATTGAAAAATAATTCATGCAATACTTACAGTTGAGCAAATCAATCGTACACCTTACACGGTTTCAGATCCTTCTAGTCAAGCACCCATCGTGATCAGATCTTCCTTCAGGCTGGACACCCTGGGCTGTACTGAGACAGTTGCCAAACGAGAACTGAAATAAACCAAAACATTATTTCCACAACCGTATTTTATGCCGCTGAGTAGCTCTTTTCACCTGCGGAACTGACACCGAGAGCGTCGGAGGGCCGGAGGGTGCTCTGCTATCAAGCGTTATCTCTAACCGTTGCAGAAACTGGCAAAGCCACCATACAACTCCTCAGCCAAATCCTGACCCTTTCTGGTTCTTCATGAACGAATCGGTCGTGGGCGAGCTGCAATGAAAAAAGAACATAATTTATACTTTGGCTATTGAATTGGTCACAACTTACTAGCTGAGTGCAAAACTTTTGTGCTGCAGATTGTATGATCGTCACCACAGTCCGGATCGGGTCACCTCGAAGTAGAAATCTGCTACGTCGTTCTTGTTTTTGTCCCGGCGGCTACTAATACCTCTGATGTTGAACCACTATGGTCACTGGCACCTTAATCCACGTCCAGCACGAAAGGTCGTGATTTATGAAATGCGAGCACTGAAAAAAGCGAATAATTATTATGATGAAGTATTACAAGTATAAAATGAAAACAAACCTTCATTTCGGTCACATCAGATTGAAACGATGGAACCGGGTTGTCACGGCCTTGTCCATTTGCTGGTTGTTATCAAACCGGAACAGTTGAGGGGATTTACGAATCGCGAAACCGTCTGAACACACGAAACAAACGAATGTTGTGCAACAACAAAATCATTTTTTGTTGACATAGTCGTGTGTGTTGATTTGTTGACAGCTCGCGCGAAGGCTCCCCTCCCCTGTGACTGAAAATGCTTTTTAAGCAGGGTTGCTATACACAATGTCAAATAAATCTGTATGAGTATAGATGGAAAATCTGTATTGCTATTTGATAACATAATACCTGGAGCAACATTTGAAAGGGGCGGTGCGACATTGCTCTTACGGCCTTTCATTGCACGCGTTTAAATGGGACGAAAGGCCGTAAGAGCAATGTCGTACCGCCCCTTTCAAATGTTGCTCTGAATATGAAATAAATATTTGTTTTGTTAATAAATATTAATACCGCCATCAGGGGTGACATTGGGTCTGGGGGTGAGAATGGGTCATATTAAATATTCCGTCGTCGTCACGTTATATTATCTTGACGCTCACTCACTTATCGAGATATTAAAGGGGAACATGGAGTTAAACTTTCTGTCAAGCTTCTGTGAAGTTGAATTCCATGTTACCGGCTCACATCTCACTTTTTAATTTCTCGATGAGCCGGTAACATGGAGAGAAACTTTTACGGTTTGCCTGATAAACTTCACAGGAAGTTTATCTCCATGTTGCACTTTTGATAATTGTAATTATATTTTTATTTGGCTACGATATACTGTTAGTCAGACTTTTTAATAGGACAAGGAGGTGTAAAAATTTGTTTGAGCGTCGAGATTGCACGACAAAAACGAGTGGAAATAATTTTGGTTTAAACTTTATTCAACAAAAATTTTGAAAAAAAAAATTGTAACTGTGAATTAGATAGCAATAGGACCTTAACCAAAACCATAACGTATTATTTAAAACATGAAAACTACGAATAAACAATTTACAAAAAATATCTAATTTTTCATCTACACGCAAATACTCCAAAATAACGAGAATTCAGTTTGATTTTGAGAAAAAGGCAAATTGGGTCCTAAAATGAAGCTTAGATTGTTGATATTATTGTTTACAGCGATAAAGCTTATTTTTCTGAGTACAATGACCCTTTGTACGACCACAAAGAGTTTAAAATGGATTTTCAAATCAATTTTGAAAAATTAACCTCGTGGTCCTTCTTGGCAGGAAAGTTCCTACTTGACAGCTCATTCCAAGGAGACCATAGTTGATCCATCGAAAAAATGTTGTCTTGTCAATTTAATTTTTTGCCTTTAAATTAAAAAAAGTGTTTTTTACCGCTGTAAATAAAAAATTACATAGGGCTTTAGTACCCAATTAGTGCTGGAGGTGGTGGTGCCTGACAGGACTTTTTGGAAACTATTCCGAGATATTTTCTTAAACATTCAAAATATTTAAGTTAGTAAGTTAGGCAGCAGGCTAGGCCGATTGGTTACGCTTTCTGCTTTGTAAGCCGATGAGCATGGGTTCGATTCCCATCTGCTCCAACCTTCCGCCAGATGGGGAAATAAAACGTCGGTCCCGGCCTTGGTTGTAGTTAGGCCGTTAAGAGACATTCAAGGCGAAGGAGTCGTCTCCTCCGTATAAGAACAAACAACACCAAACCAAACCTGCTCCGGTGTAATCGCTGGCGGCGGTTGAACAAAAGACGCTCAGGACATATTGCAAACTAGTCCGAGAAAAATATACAGTTGAAGCGTGACAAAAGATAAATCTAATCTTGGAATTCAAGTTAATACCTAATATTGGGTATTCACTGATTTACGCTGTTTTACGTCAAGTGATTTACATTTTCAGTCTCAGGGGTATTTCTGTCAAAGTGGAAAACGATAAAAATAAAATTGTCTTGAGTGCTGTCAAAGTAACATTTTGGAAGGAGAAAAATGTGAGGTGATTTATTGGAAGATTTTATTGTAACTTTGAAATTAGATTTTTTACAAAGTACATTACCTTACAGCTTGATTCCCTGACAACAATTACGAAGATTTGTAATGGATCCAGCAGTTCCCAGCCGGAATAGACTTGACCAACCGCAAAATGCACAACTTGTTTCTTGGAACCATTCCGAAGGCGGATGTCGCTAAGGAAAGGGTGTCCTCGGAGATCGTCAGATCAACCTGTCGGAGGGAACCGGTCTCAACCGGTAAGTGTATCTAGTCTGACAACAATATGGCAAGCTTGGCGATCGACGAGGTTGATAAATCGCAGCGCAGAAAATCGGAGTGGATTCTCCATTGCCAGGTTAAAACCTGGGAAAGGCCATTGCCGGTGACGCCCTTTTTGTCAAGCAGCTCAGAGCTGTAGAATATGCTAAAATCATTAAATTATATAAATAGTTGATGCGGTTGTGAAAGTTTGTTTACCAGAAAACACCCGCAGGTTGTATTGTTGTGAATGATGGTCGTTTGCATTTGCTGAATGTTCATCTACCGTCGAACATCCTGCTTCTTTTGTAGTTTACAAGCACGTAAGTTTTTGACTCCCCCAGGAAACGCCAAATCAATACAAACTTGCAGCCGGATCCTTTCCGGATATCTTCCGGAAAAGATGTAGCAGAAATTTTGAATGGATAGAAGCTCAAAAGGTTTTAAGTTTGCTGGGGGAGTCGCAAGAATGTAAACAAATCTTTTCTGGGATCATTCGATAGGGGCGTATAACCAAACTACTTTTCACTCATTTTAAAACACAAAAACAGTTTTGACTTAGTCGACATTTCTCTCAAAATTTACATCATTTGACGCCGCACTTGAAAACACTTCCGTTCCACAGCGCACCAAACTCAGCATTGAATTGATTTGGTTTTGTTTTCGCTTGTGCTGTCATTCGCAAAACAAATAAGCAGCTTAAATTTAAATTCTTTTTGAGTTTACATTTTGAAAATTTTACATGTGTTTTTCATTTACATGTTTTTCATAAGTTCAAATTTATGGTTTGCCAAAGTCAAAAATTGGGTTTACAAGCGATTTATGAATTACATTGAATCTCACTTTACATGAAGGCTGTTTAAATGCAATTTAACCCTTTACATTGGTTTTCAAATTTACATTGAGCATGTTTACATCTGAAACATAGTTTCAGTGTTGGGTAAATTTACATTTTTTTTTCTGTGTATGTGACTTCAAGTTGAAAATATGATTCTTTGGTTTTTGGAATCTGTTGTTACGAAGAATCGCCGCTTCCGGAGTCATAAACATATCCGTAGTAACATTTCAATAGGGCGAATCTGCATTTGTAAACAAGCAGTCTATCCCTTTTGCTCAAGTGACAGTTCACGTCAAGTAAGAGGGGGATAGACTGCTTGTTTACAAACGCAGATTCGCCCTATTGAACTGACTTCGTTCGCGCGAGAGTCTTAAAACTAATAGTTAAAACTTAGTTGTCAGATCTAAAAGTAGCAAAAATCTTCAATCCTGTTTTTATTTTTACTTTTTTCAACTACAATTTTTCTTAGAAGACTTTGTTTATCAAACTGCTGGTTGCTGCAATACAGCCTCTAAAGTTTAAATTATATAATAATTTTGTTTTTCTCAGTGTCACTAAATGTAATGTGTCCTTATTTTTCTCGAGAACAACTCATTCGAATGTAATAATAACAACGTAAAAAAATAGTAAGCAACTTTTTGGAATCGAAGTAGGTTGCGCGGCAGGTCGGAAGCAAATTTTTCTGCTCGTGTCATTTTTATGAAATTTTTCTGGTTTTTTCTATCTGTTTGAGTGAAAACATAGTAATTCGGACGGTTTGTGAATGTTGCAGAACCTGGTGCGCGCCCGTTGGAAGAGAAGAAAAGTACTTCGTCTGCGCCGGAAAGGGATTGTCTAGAATCGCGTTTGGAGCAACTTTCTGCCGGATGCCGATAGCCATCAAGTCCTGGTCCAAGATCGTATCGACCCTTGAGGAGGCCCAGTAGAAGCTGGCCAACGTGTACAAGTGCATGGAGCTGTCTGACAGGAACATCTCGGAGGGACTGCGGGAAAAATACTGCGGACGGAGAATCGGAGCAACTCAAGAATGAAGCTTAATTTTCTGAAGACTCCGTTGTTTGGTGAGACCTTTCCTTTCTAATACAGGCAACTTTTTCATTCATTCTGACATATTTACAACTCATTGAAGACAAACCACGCCAATTTAACTATATACGCGGTAGGGTGTCCCCTTAATCGTTCGCTGTGAGTTGTGGATTGCCTGCTTCTCTAATGAAGGTTCGGCTGAGGGGGCATGCTTATTAATTTCTCGTCGCTCCATACCCTCAGTGACGTGATGGGAGCAAGGGCGTCTATGCGAAGTGTCCCTACACCCGCTACAAATTTCCGGCGCTTGGGGAGGGAAGCGGGAAAATTTTTTGATCTATGCGCTGGTATTTGTAGCATTAAAATTCGTGCAAAAAAACTTATGCACGTGGGTGTACAGATTACGGAGTAAAAGATGATCGAATTGTTCACCTAGCGCTCACATGTGTTCCAGGACCAAGTTGCCTGCGGGTATGGGGATCATACATACATACATACATACATACAAAAAAATAGTAAGCAACTTTTTTCACTCTTAGAAACATTTACCATCATACATTATTGATTTCAAAATCGGGCTTCGTCACGTACACGGGATATGTCTTGGTATTCTTCACCACAAATTTAAAAAAACCTGGTCCATCCCATTTCGAGTTATCGTGGCATCCGTAAATCAACTCGGTGTTTATAAAAAAGCGTTCACAAACTTTGACAGTTCGTCTCTCACTCAGTTTAGTCACGAAATATCTTCATGAATCTCTCAGGAGTGATTGAAAATCATCTATTGAGTGTATTTAGTAACTTTTCTGTAGTATGAAATTTTGTGATTTTGACTTTTTATAGGTCGCTACACTCTAAGATGTTTTTGGTGCAGAGATAATCAATTGGCCTTGTTATGACTCATTTGCAACACTGGTAAATTCACTTTTTACACTTTTGAGCTGAAATTAATAAAAAAACACAGTAACTTTTGATGTCATACAAGATTTATAAAAAACTATCTCCAAAGAAAATATTTTTCAAGGCGACAGCCATGTTCATTATTTATGAGCCTTTTTTTCTGAAAAATCCTAATTATAACCTAAACATTTGCTGAAGCTACCAAATCGATCAGAGGTTTCAACAATTATCGTTCCCAGGGATGGAAAAATCGCAGAAAAATCATTTTCGCTTGCGAACTTTCTTCACCCTCGAAAGAGAGAGGAGGCGAAACACGCAAACACGATTTTTTGTGAATCACCTTGCTAACACCATTTAAATTATTTTTTTTCGTTTTGTTTACACACATTGTCCATCTACAAAAAGTGACAGGTACAGGACAGGACATTTTTCGACGAGGAAAGTAGTAGTAGAGAATAATCAGGATTGAGATTGAGTTTTTTTTTTAATTTCTTCTTAACCGATCTTTCGTGCGCGAGAGAGGAGAGCCATGTTTCGTTTCTATTTATTATCTTGATGAGCGTCAAAAGATTTTCCTTTGATGATGATTCTTCCATCGCTGATCGTAACAAAAACATTCATCCTCGCCCAAGAGGGTGTCGATTTTTTTAAAGATGCTTATGGTTATGTTTAGGGCTAGTGATTTTTCGAGATTTCACGGAAGCCACGTAATCCGTGAAATACGCCCCTGGCCGTGAAATTTGGGAAATACCGTGAAATGTCGCGAAATTTGAAATATTTAATTGATAAATCGTTACTCAGTGTATTTAAGCTTTATTTTCAATTCAAACATTTTAAAAGATTTTTAACAAGCATTTTTAATTCAGTTTACAAATAAAACAGATTTTCACATCAGATTTACAATTATTTTTTGAAGATATTGTTCATTGAAATATTCATTAAAATGCATGTTTCTTTATTCCACAAAATTCCAAAAAGATTTTAAAAGAACATTACTCAACACTTCTTTGAAATAAAACGTACATTTTTGTAAAATTTATTTTAATTAATCAACGATATTAAACAACGATGAACAAATTGCATTTAAATATTATGAATATAAATAATGTGTTTAATTCAATTGATTAGTAAAATAAACAAATCGAAATCATATTTGTTAATCATTTTGCATTATCAATAAATGTAAAAACGGCTTTTAATCAAGTTTTGCCTGAACTTTATTTAAATACTAAATTTTTCCTATTGATGAAACTAAGGAAAGCAAAAAAATCTTTATTGCACTTATTTTAATGATTCTAGTTTTCATGAATTAGAGGTTCAGGACGTGCTTCGTTTTGGAGGTTTATAAGCAAATTTATTTAATAAAATCTCAATAAAATTAAAACAGCTGAATCATACGATCATCATGATTTTTTTATTGGGTCCTATAAACAAATGTTAACATTGAGTGTATCCCTTTCACACCTTGAGTCAACGTTCATTAGAGTAAGCGGGATACACTCAATGTTTACATTTGTTTGTAAGACCTAATAAAAATAATCTAGGATTCAACTGACGAAAATTCTGCAAAATTTCCCGACATTAATCCAATACTCCTTTTTCAAATAAATAAATTGTGACAGAGGGTTTTATTTAGTATCTAGAACTACTGCTAACTTTTAGGACACTTTTCTGATAATAATTTTGTTAAAAGTTTACATTTTAACGTTCATTTTAAGCACGTTTGAGAGTACTGTGAAATTGTCGTGAAATTTCAATGTTTTGTAATTGGCATGCCGATTTTTTTGCCGTGAAAAATCACTAACCCTATTTATGTTACAGACATGACCAGAATGACAAAGGACATTCATTTTAAATAGTAACCAATCAATTTAGATACTCGCAATACTGCCTCTCCACGTTGTGTCAAAAAATGCAAAATAAAAAAAATAATTTGATGCCAGTCTCCTCGAATACTTCATAAGATGTCTAAACTGTATTTGAGATTTCGATTCACTCACCGAACTGGAATGATGATGCCCGTGGTGCGTTCCGGCACTGCCACCGGAACCCAAATGCTGCTGGTGCCCATGCTGGTAGTGTTGGTGCTGATACTGGGCCAGCTGATGGCTGTACTGCTGATGGTACTGCTGCTGCAGCTCATGCGCCCCGGCATGGTGGTGGTGATGCTGCTGGGAAGATTCCGCCGGTTTCGGCGAAAGGGGCTGCTGCTGCTGCTGGTGATGGTGGCCACCGCCCGACGATGAGTGGTGCGACTTGGAGGACTTGCCGTTGGAAATCTCCCGGCTGGCACTGCGCGCGATCGCCCCGTGGTGGCCGTGCCCGTGACCGTGCAAGTGATGGTGGTGCCCCGTCGGAGGGGACGGCATATTGTGGCCACTGTGGGGCAGATGGGACGAGTGCTGCATGCCCACCTGGTGGCCATGGTGGTGCGGCATGTGCCCCTGGGAGGCCTCCATCAGCGTCGGCTGGATGTGCGTCACGAACTGGGCCATGACGACGAGGCTCACCTAGCACTGACTACTTATTTCAGAATTGATCTTAATTTGATTTTTTTGTTTTGTGGTAACTGGATTCAACGATAACTTTACACTTGTATAAATTTAATATTTGGTTGGTTTTATCCTACAACTCGTTAAAAGCGACGTGTAACAACTTTTTAAGCGATGATCAACTAAAAGTAGAGAAGATATAAAAAGTCATCTTAGAATAGAGAGTCAACAACCAAATATTTATGCTGTTTTATATACAACTCAACCCACTTTTTAGAAGGGGAAAGTGGCTTTATTGCATTGTTTAAGGAAGTATTTCGGAATAAATAAATTTGAACACAAATGATTGCTATCGAAAAAAAAAATTGTTCTTGTTTTTTACTTTACAACTAATAAGAAGCAGTAGAGAAAAAACTACGACGCAGTGTATTCAAAATGTACAAAAGATTGTAACTTGTTTACCTTTTTATACTCGCTTACGACTAGGGGGGGGGGATAATAATTCATCCTTTATTAACTCATTAATTTCATCATTTATTAGCTCATTAATTTTGTTAGGAACCTAAGTATTAACATTTTATTCATCTGGCCATCAATCTTAAAAAAAAATCAAATTATTCGCTCTACAGCATTGCCTTGGCGTTCTCGATTACGAGATTCCTACTCGAAACTAGGTGTCCGAAGGCTTGATTGTTGAGGCAATTGCAAACCTCTTTTTACACCTAAGCTTCCATCCACCCCAGGATTCGAACTGACGACCTTTGGATTGTTAGTCCAACTGCCTACCAGCGACTCCACCGAGGCAGGACCCAGGGAGACGACTCCTACACCTGGACTGAGCTAACGACCTAACCTTTTTAGGTTAGTCCGGGGCCAACATTTACTTCCCGTCCGACGGAAGGCGTGGTCAGACAAATCTCGTCTCAAAATTTGCCACCGGGACCTTCTGGGATCGAACCCAGGCCGACTGGGTGAGAGGCAACCACGCTTATCCCTACACCACGGTCCCGGCTATCAATCTTATAAAAAGTAATTTCATTCGGTTTGCTTACTTTGAAAATCATAGACGACTTCACAATCCCTGAGTAAAACAAATAGCTCTGACGTTAAATAACAACGACTTACTCTATTAAACTGGGATGCTCTTCGAGGACCAAGATTTCTCCTTAGGACAAATGTAAAGAAACTCGAAGAAGGACGGAACAAATTTGTTCCGATTTCGCGCTAGTTGATAGAGACTGACCCCAATAAAATTCTAAACATTTGAGAAGGTTCGATAGTATCAGTTACTTCTTTATTAAATGCTGTTTTTAGTTATCAACTAATAGAAATGATTCGCAAACATACATTTGTATTGCTGATAAATTCGCTCCTCCACGGACTTGATCGTATAATTGTAGCACTTGTCAACCATGGAATCTGTTGCTGCCGGATCGTATCCATCCTTCAGAACGTCAATGAATGCCTGTTTGTTGAACGATCCATCGGGCTTTACGAAACCAGTTCTTGTCATGAAGCAGAATATGAATTTCTTAAACTGAGCATCGCCGACTACTTGCTCGCCATGCTCCATGCGATTTTCGATGTTAACTCCTAACGACATATTCAAACTTGCTTCACATTCGACAAAATACCGATGAACATAGGCTTTTTCTTTGTCGGTGATTTCGGCCTGTAAATAAAATTTTACAGAGGGTATTGCAATTGAAAACAAGGCCATGGAAAAATGCACGTATCTTTCTAGTTACTTACTTCAGAAATAGTCACTAGCACTAAACAGAAAACTGCAATGATTTGAAAAGTGTTCATAGTGGAAGCGAGTACATTCGATTAACAAACGATTTCATTTTGTTTGCCTTTTTATACTCGCACAAGGTAATATTTCCTATTGAGGGGAATAATACGATTCGATACATCATTTCTCATCATTTATAATGCATGAGAAAAAAATCAGTCATCTTTTATCAGCTCATAAGTTATTAATTGTTTCCTTTCTTAAAACTTATTTCAAAATAATAAACGGTTCCATGATAGGCTAATTGATGATCTGCAACAGATCCAAATTTTACCTTCCTCCCTTAAATAAGGCTGTAATTCTGCTCTAAAAATGAACATTCCACAGAAAGCACGTAGTCCCTCTTTTATGTATACCTATCGACTCAGAATCGAAAACTGAACGCATGTCTGGATGTGTAATCACGGACGAACGGACATGACACCACGAACGAATTTGGCCCAGTTTTGTGAGGCAAAATTCAAATTTCAGCCGAATAAAAATACGTTGAAACCGCGATGAAACACTAGCGCCGCTTGTGTTCACGTTGGCGAACTATACTTGTTTTGAAATTATTACACGTTCGTCCGTGGTGTAATATTAGGTTGTAATAACAAAATCGATTTTCCAGCACAGCAATTTTCCAGCTCCTTTAGGGGTCCTAAACAACTCCTCAAAGTTTGAGAAAGATGGGTTAAGTCCTCACATTGCGCAAAGCGATTCAGTTTTCCATATAAATTTGTATGGGAAAAACATTTTTTGGAATTGTGATATTTAAAAAAAAATCCATGTTTTACGTGATGTCATATTCGGATGCCCTGGAAGGTGCTCTACAACTTTCCCGAAGAGAGTTTGGTGCTAACTTGCTCCTGAAAGAAGATACATCGTCCTCAAAACTCGTCTAAAACGTGATTTTCGAGCAAAAAACACGTTTTAGACGAGTTTTGAACACGCTGTATCTTTTTATAGGAGCCAGTTAGCACCATATTTCTTCGGGAAAGTTGTAGAGCACATTCCAGAGCAACCGAATATGAATCCGGTTTTAATATAGCGTGAAACGTGGATTTTTAAAATATCAAAATCCAAAAAAATGGTTTTCCCCATACAAATTTATATGGAAAATTGAATCGCTTTGCGCAAAGTGGGGACTTAACCAATCGTTCTCAAACTTTGGGGAGTTGTTTAGGGCCCCAAAAAGAACTGAAAAGTTGCTGTGCTCACAAAATTTGAACAACTTTATTTTTTTCCATACAACCATATTTCACCCTAGTGAAACAGGTTGCATTCTCCCGCCCGTGTGGATCAATCGGACCGCGCGCTGGACTCACAATCCAGAGGTCGTCGGTTCGAATCCCACGGCGGGCGCTCTAAAATTCTTTGTGTAAATATGGGTATTCGGCGCCGTCGCTCCGTGCCATACTTTCATACACTTAGGAACCCAGGGTGGCGAAGTCCTTGTAGTTAAAATGACGACACTAGTGGTTGGTACTAGCAATGGTGGCCGACAGCTATAAAGTCAACTTCGTTTTTTCGGTTGCATTCGGAGTCCCACACTATATTGAATTTCATGAAGTTCATAAGTTATGTATACAATTATGTTTTAGCATGAATCCGTAAATCCGTTGTCCAATAAATAGCCAGAAATCGTATTAAATATCATCAAATTATATATCGTTGAGTAGGTAATCAAAAATCCACACAAACGAGTCCAAACAAGTAAAGATCTGGCAACCCTGTCTCATGTTATGACCACTTAAGTGATATTCATGTACTTTTTTGAAGCTGGCTCTCACTTATCTGTATGAAAACTTATCCAAATCCATCATCCGACCCATCATTGGATAGGTACCGTAAAACGGAGTGACTTTGATAGCCGGGGTGACTTTGACAGGTTTGCGATTTTTCCGCAAAATGAACAGTACAATTAAAATACGTACGGAATGGTGGTAGAGAAATGTTGAAAGTACCTCAAAAAGAACTTTTCTTAAAATTTTGAAAAGTTTCAAAAGTTAGTTTACTATAGTTAAGAAAATATTGATGAAAGTCATTATTTTAAACTCCCAATGTGTCATAATTTTCTCAATGAACATGATTTTGAATCGGAAAACGGAATGCATTTTCGGATTCTTTGGACAATTTTCCACTAGGCGAAGGTTAAATAAGTTTGTAAATAATAAATAATATGTGTTTTTGGAACACAATTTCAAAAAATCTTCAGATTTATAGGCAATTTTAGTTGAACAAATTTCATGTAAAATGTGAAAACTTTTGATTCGTGCTTCGAATTCAGTATAAAATGCAATATAAATCGATAATTTTATAAACAAAACTAGTTTAACAAATTTCAGACAAAAATCCGAGTTTAAAATTTATTAGTATTTTGTTTAAAAGCTTATAAACTTAGTTAACTAATTATTGATTTTTTTTCTTAAAAACTATATCAGCTACCTAAGTGATGGTACATTTAACGTACTAATAATGTTTGAACATCTTAAATCTGATTTCAACAAGAAAAACTATGACTATCAAAGTCATCCCGGAATTTAAACTAAGAATTTTTACCGTAACTGTTTTTCTAAACACCATTGAAACAACTTTTTTCAGAAATAGTGCATGGACTTTATGTGGCCTACCCCAGTACATGTTTTAAAAATAATAATCTTGATAAAAACTTTACCTGTTGGAAAATATTCCAAAAACAAATTGAAATCCTATCAAAGTCACCCCGGTTTACGGTAATCAAAAGACCTTCCCAAACATTCTAAGATTTTGGAGATAAGTGAAGATCTATTTGTAAGGAGTGAGAAAGGCACCAACCACATAGATGGATTTAGTTAGTTTTTCTCTTTAGGTGCAAAATGCTCGGAACTCAATTAATTTGTCCAGTTTCAAAATGTTCCAGCCCCATTTTAACAGCAATAAACATGACAACTAGGGTTTAATTAAATTATGATAATTTTGAAATTGACACATTCTTTTTTTTGCTTAAATTCCACAGCATTTTTTGCCCACCACGACCGAGGTGGCAACGAGCCAGCACTGACACCCCGCCGTAATCCGATCAACTCACCGTCGTCATGTCTCCAGAGGATATTTTCCGGAATTGATTGAGATGTCAAAGTGCCTAACGGGCATCGATGTTACAATCAATCTTGGGTGAGTTTCGAAACGATCGTATGGGTTTCTCGTGGAAACTTGAAAAGAAGGTCGTAAAAACGCAAAAGCTTAAGCAAGAATGACAAACTTAAAATACAACCGTTTGAAACAACGGGCTAGAACATTTGGCTTGCAGCCCAGCTGGGTTGCGTAAATATATAAACATCAGCCCAGCCCAGCCAGCGGAGTGGTGGGCCGCACCGTTTATGACACTTTTGGCGAAGTTTCACAGCAAACCCAACTCCAGCACCCGCGATGATTGACCCACCTCCAATCCCACCAGTCAATGGAAATTGATATTCGCACAGGCTGCGCTGTTCTGTTTTGGCGGTGAGGGAGGGTGGAAGTGGGGAGTTCAGGGGGGGGCGGATCTTCGGTGTAATAAATCGCGGTTTATGGGGCCCATTAAGGATTTGGTGCGCGAAGCAATCATTAAAGTTCGATCATCAAGCGAGTGATTGCTAATGATTTGAGAGGGTGGGGTTTTCCATTGAACGGAAAATTGAATGCAGATGTGACCAATCTTGTTGAAGTTTTCTTTTTTTTTTTTTTGATACATTAAAAATAGTGTTGTTTTTATTTCGTGGCTTGTGTGTTATCTTGTGACATGTCTGATGTAAAAAGATAGGATGTATCACAAAATAGCACACAAGCGATGATCTGTTATTTTTTTAACACGCTCTGTAAGATTTTGTTTTATTTAATTATGTTCAATCTGAGTAAAATTACTCAAGATAATTTTTTATCGAAAAAATAACTACAGCTTGGTATTGAAAACTGTAAAGTTTCATTTAGTTGTTAAAAAGTTACGATGATAAAACTATTTAGACGTCCGCATAAAAGGGTGATTTTCAACATAACCTCAAATGGTCTGGTCTGATAGCCTCAAAAGAGTCGTGTAGAGGGTTCTTCAAGTCTGTATTATCTTGACTAAAAATCTGCAAATTCGGCCGAACTAACTGTATCAATGAGGTATTTATATCAGCTTACTGTTTTTAGCAAAAGACATTAAGACAAAGATGTTCAACACTTTTATTGAAAAAAAAAACAATGCAAAACCGACAACATAAAATTGATAATTTTTTTGGATGGGTTGAAAATTAGGGAGCTTCGCAACAATGATGTTCCAGAAGAGACATCTTTTTAAAGAATAAACTCTCGATTTTTACAGGGTTTTAGATATCAAAATAAACCATGCATTTTTCTTAAAGATACAAGCTAAAAAGTACAATAAAAATAAGAAGGCCGTGGCAAATATTTTTTGAAGTTTCAGTTCCCTGAGGGGAAAGGCAAAACAAAGTATACACATTGCAATTACAAGCCATGGTTTCAACATTTCAATGAAATAATTGTTTAAAAATGCATTTAAGGGGTTATTACCTGTACAGAACTCACAAAATTTCATGTTACAGAAAAATTATTGAATCCACTAAAAATATGTTTTTCAATCACTCCTAAAAGTTTTATTAAGATATTTCATGGTAAAACCGAGTAAGAGACGATTTCTGGAAAAAAAATTTGAAAAGGTCCAATTAACCAAATTTTCAGTTTTTAATTTTTGGGTGTTTTTTAATACTCCTGACTCAAGTCGGTTACAAAAACACCCAAAAAGCAAAAACTGGAAATTTGGTTTATTGGACCTTTTTAAAAAAACTCCAGATTTAAGCCTAAAAATTTGCCAAGCGCAAAGCAGACTGTCAAACTTTCTGAGCGTTTTTCTCAAAACACCGAGTTGATTTACGGGTGCCACGCAAGATATCTCGAGATGGCATGGACCAAATTGGCTGAAATTTTAGGGGAAGACTCTAAAGACGTGTGCATGATGAAGCCAGATTTTCAAATTTTGATGTTTGAAAAATTACAAATATCAAAAACAGACGATTTTTATATGAGAAACTTAAAAATATTTTTATTTATTTTTTTCAATAAACTTTTTGAAAATCGGCCTTCGTCATGCACACGGGGTCGGTTTAACGAGTCTTCACCAAAATTTTGAGCCGATTTGGTCGAAGCAATGTTGAGATATCGTGGCACCCGTTTTTTGAAACTGCTATCTTCAAATAGCTTTATCTCAGCGATGATACAACCAAATGTCCTCAAATTTGTTTTGATAATAGATAAAAATGTATAATTTAATACCCTGGAAACAGATTTAAATTTTTTTTAAATGTCTGCTTATACCAACTTCTGACATTTTTTTCCAATTTACATGTATGAAACCCCTTTTAGTCTTGTTCTTAGGCAATCAATAGTTTTCAAGTTTTATAATTATTTTAATTGATTCTGATTTAGGTTAGAGTAGTCATCAATGAGACACGGGGAACAATGATAAAATAGTAAATTATGGACAAAAAATACTTTTTCGCTCGTAGGCTGCCATTTACACCAAAACTAAAATTTCTTTCGACGTTCCAAAGGGATTGAGTTGGGCTACAATGTTCTTTCATTAGGTTTGACCAAAATTTAGAATACACCCAGAATCCAGGGCTGTCTCATTGTTTCCCACTCATTTTAGCCCATGGGTAACAATGAGACACTTTGATTTTTCTTTATTAAACATTTCAAAATCCATGTAAATCTCTCAAAACATGAATTGAAAGTGATTTTTGGCATATTTATAGAGTTTTAACTTCATTCAATCAAACATACAAAGTTATTTGGCATAAATATATGGATTTTACAAAATTTAGATACTTTTTAGTATAACTTTTGTTAATTAAAGTTTCAAGTTGGCAAAATTGCTCTAAAATGTTCAAGGCAAGTCACCTGTAATTGAACAATACAAAAACATGATGTTTTACTAGAAAAGTATTGATTATCGTAGAGTGTCTCATTATTCCCCACCTGTCTCATTGTTCCTGCCAATTGCGTCTACAATGAGACAGTTGGATAACTCTGGCTGTAGACGTCAGATTGATCTCATATTTTGGTCAATGTTAGAACACACTAAAAGAAAAAAAATGTTACAAAAAGCTCATTAAAACATCCTGATGAAAAAATTAGACAAATCGTTGAAATTTGAAAACCAAAAGTGTCTCATTGATAACTACTCTACCGTATTATTTTTTTGTATTTTTTTTAGGAGAAAACGCTTAGTTTGGCTGGCTCCGTGGCTTAATGGTAGTGGCTTCTGTCTCGCAAGCAGAAGGTTCAGGGATCAAATCCAGGTCAGTTCCCTTGAAATTTGGAATCAGAAATTGAATTTTGAATATGAACAAAAACGTTAACCAGTCGGCCATCATGGAGTTAATGCTCTAGAACCAACCATTATATAACTACTATCACCGTCTCAAAACAGTCCAGGGCCATCTTATCTTATACTCATGAACTGGACGAGGAGGTCGTGGATTTCCTGGCCCAAGTCATCTGCATTGCCGATCTATGTCTTTTTATTTCTCGAATAAAACTTTTTGTGAAACAGTACGCATTCAAAATGCTTTTACACGAGTCCAAACATGATATTCCTGATTATTATTTAGGCCGATTATAAAGAAGGTGACAAAAACTTTGATAAATATTTGCAACGGTCTAATTATATAACAATGGAATGAATTTTGGATGTCTTGAAAGCAAAATCATTAAAAAAAATGAAATATTTCACATTTTGCATTTATTATGTCGATATTATTGAAT
Source organism: Culex pipiens pallens (assembly GCF_016801865.2). NCBI lineage: Eukaryota > Metazoa > Arthropoda > Insecta > Diptera > Culicidae > Culex > Culex pipiens. Next base: position 143,212,399 of record NC_068939.1, read on the forward strand.
GAAATACGTTGGTTTCTTTTTCCACTTATGTTCAATTTCAATTTCTGAGATAATTGTCGTCTGCAACACACAAATCATTCAAACTATACAGCATTTTCCTTAAAGTGCGTTTGATAACTCAAGTCTGGTGTTGATATCAAGATCAAGATGCTTGTTTACACACATTTTAGTATCGTCAATAATATTGAAACTACCGTTACAATTAGTACCATTTTTAAGAATATGTTATGTATAGCAAATTTTGACTATTTTTACAACCAGATTATTCAAGCATCGGGTTTGTATTTTGTTGCACCATTTTTGCTAAAATTTTAGGTTTTTCATTGTTTATTTTTGAAGCTTTGTGGAAATTTACCATAAAACGCATGATAAATTAATTATATGCAGAATTGCATTTCCAACAGCATCCAACATTTTCCGGGAAATTTTCAGGAAGCTGCCTTAAACCGAAAACCACCACGAAAAAGATCCCAGCATTTGCTGCTGATCCATTCAACAAGCTCTTGAGCTTACTCAAAAAGCGCGTTGCTGTGTTGGCGTGCCAGAAACCACCGTTGAATGGAGCTCTTGTGTAAGGGGTACGTACCATGGTCCTTATCCAGGCAATCCTCTTTATTTCTCTGCTCTTGAAAGTAACGAAAACCATCCAGCGGAGGACCATTGAAAAAGCAACACCGTGGTTGTTATTGTGCTGGAAAACACACACAAATTTCAAAAAGAGAGTACAATTCGGGGCTATTTGAGGAAAGATGGTTCAATATTGGCGGAAAAAAACAAATTTAGAAAATTGACTCGTGGTCCGATTTCTAAAAAAAATCAGATTAAAAAAAATACTCTGAGGGACCATTTTACCCCGCAACTCATTACTAGCGCTTCCTATAGGATGCTCATCCTGCTCGGAGAGTAACTGCCAACTCCCTCCATAAGCATTATCACCCTTGTTCGGAGAGCTGTGTAGCACCACCCAGAAAGCCACTTTGCAAGTAAACGTTTCAGCTTTCCCACAAAAGCAGCCAAATTATCTTCTGGCACGCATCCAAACCACCAGAACAGCTCCAAAAAAAGGGGGAACCTTTTCAGCGCTCCTACATCGTCCTTTGGGAACACTTTTCGTTTGTTTTTTTTTTAGCTTTCCAGCGGACAAACACCACCCAGTACAGCCCATCCGTCCCTGTCGACCTACTCGGATACTCTGGCGAACTTCGGATTCCGAAGGACCCGCGTTCGAATCCCGGGGTGGGTGGTGTTTGGGAGAGAACTTTTAGCCGGTGAGCACGTTGCATGTTGCTCTCTGCAACATGTTAACGCGACTTGAAGATGTTGCGCGGGTTTGTCGCGCAACATTGTTCGTGTTGCTGGATCTCTATGCATTAACTAATTAAATTTACATAGTTTTGAAAGATAAATTAAATTTATGAATTTAATTTGTAACTTTTCATCGCTTTTCAAATATCGTTCCAAAAATTGGCAACCTTTCTTCACCAGCATTATCTGTATATTTCACGTGCCCTCGGTGTGCTTGACTAATGAGATTACTGGGATTTACTTTGTATACAGTGTACTGTGTTGTATTATTGAATCTGATTATATGGCGAAGAGAAAAGTTAAGAGGCCCCTCACACATTGAGCCGGATGATGGCAAAGTGAGGCGAAAATTGTATTCAATATAGCAAATGTGTGCGCGCTAGGGTGACACTAAAAATTGTTGTTTTGATTACAATTTTGTATTTTTGCGAAATATTTTTTTCTTTGCTGGAAAAAAAAGTTTTTTCATACGTTTCAACTTAAAAGATGTTGAATTCCACTTATATCTCGATGTCAAGTGCAGTGTTACCAGATCATAATATTTTACGGTTAAATAGACAGGTATTTCTTACATCTACTCAAGGATGCACATAATGTTGGTTCTTGATCAATTATGATCAATTATGACTCGTTATCTCAGGACAGTGTTACCAGATCATTAAGAGCGAGTTTTTCACCAATGTGTAACACGTCGTATCGAAGTGCTCCGATTTGGATGAAACTTTCAGCATTTGTTTGTCTATACATGCGATGAACTCATGCCAAATTTGAGCCCTCCTTGAAATTTGAGGTAAAAAACCCATGAAAAATTACAAAATTAATAGACATCCCGCGAGGGAGGCTGTTGCAAAAAGATATTAAGGTTTTAAAAAATCAATTTTTAACAGTAATTTGCAAAAGCTATTAGAAAAAATTAAACCAATCCCGAATGTCTATGGCACATTTTTAATTGCTTCAAAAGACCTTTCGAATGCATCTAAGAGAGTTGGAAATGATCAAGTTTTATGCAAATGGAAGCAATTTTATTATTTTTCAAGTTTTATTGACCTCAAACTTTAATGCCCGTTTTACCCCACTTCCCTTTGTCGTAGAGGGTTCATATTTGGCATGAGTTCATCTCATGTATAGATAAACAAACGCTGAAAGTTTCATCAAAATCAGAGCACCACTCTAGAACATACCGAGCAATGTTTACAAATACTGCCTCTTAAACTAAATAACTTTTTGGAAAAATCATTCAGATCAACTAAATTACTTTTTGGAAAAATCATTCAAATGTCCAATACAAAAATATATCAACATTTTGCCGTGAATTATTATCTAAGTTTCATCTAAGTATGAACTCATAATTTAAAATATTATTGCCAGATCTTCAATAAATTGTTTTTTTTTGTGTTCTGAGCTCTATTCCACGTTTTGTTTTTTAAGGGAGCAATTTTCCTCTTTAGAAATTTGAAATCGGGTAAATAATTGCTTAGATAGAGCATTTCAAAGAATTTTAAAAGAGATATTTTTTTGTGTTTCTCAATTAGGCTTCATTTTCAAACTGACGATAACTTGGCAACTTTTTAGTCTGAGTTGCAAAATTAAAAACTAAAATTTTTGAGATCATCCAAATTTTAAAAAAAATACATTTTGAAAGGCTTGTGGGTCTTTTATTCGACACCAAACACAACCTACATAGCACATACAAAACTGTAAACTGGAGCGTTTGGTACGGTATGTCCACGCCTCCTTCCTCCCCAGTAGATTCTGTGAAATGTGATTCGTTCTCGGAATCCTCTCTGCGGTAAACATAACACAGTAGGGCTGGCCGCTTTATTTTTTGCAACACATTTTCGGGTGTTCTCGGCTGTACACACAAGACTTTCCAGCATGCTTTCATCGGATTTAACTCAGTAAAATTTTAACAAAACACAGTAATACTGCCAATAATTAACACCTTAATTCACAAGCCTGGGAAAAAGACGAAATTTTCATACAAATTCCCCTTTTTCCTCTAGCTTGTGAGGTTAGGTGTTAACAATTGCTTATCTTACTTTTGATTAACTTTTATTTTTCATTTTGACAGGTAATTAATGGGTTACATACATGTAGAAAATCGCAAAATTTCATACTTTAGAAAACTTATTATTATTCAAATTTGTTTTGTTAATAAATAAAAATGTACAGTTAAACCTCGTATAAGAGCGCCTCGTATATGCAACTTTGCATATACGAGTCATTCCACCTGATTCGGTTTTGTCGCAAGAGTTGCATATGCGAGGTACAGGGCTTATGGGATTTTGGCTATATGGGAGACATGGGCTATATTTTTATAAAAAATCAACTAAACTATACAAATTTATAGTGTTTTGGAATCGTTATGAAGTCAGCTATACAGCTACACCAAATTTACATGGTTTACGATGTTCTAGATCATCCGAAACTTCGTCAAGTTAAGGTCTATGTGTTCAACGCCGTACAAGTATGAGTTAGGCGATTTGACTGTGGTTTTTGACCACAGATCATATCCGGATAGCCTCAGGGAGGTTCAGGAACTAGTCTACCGATATGTGGTGATGTTCTGGGTCTTCTGTAGAGTCCCGGGAGGTACGTCCGATGGGTCTACCGCCGTAACACGGCAGAGGTCGGTAGTTTTAGACCTCAGATCATATCCGTATAGCCTCAGGGAGGTTCAAGGACTAGTCTACCGGTATGTGGTGATGTTCTGGGTCTTCTGTAGAGTTCCGGGAGCTACGTCCGATGGGTCTACCGCCGTAACACGGCAGAGGTCGGTGTTTTTTGACCTCAGATCATATCCAGATAGCCTCAGGGAGGTTCAGGGACTAGTCTACCGATATGTGGAAATGTTCTGGGTCTTCTGTGGAGTCCCGGGAGCTACGCCTGAAGGGTCTACCGCCGTAACAAGGCAGAGGTCGATGGTTTTTGGCGTTAGATTATATCCAGATAGACTCAGGGAGGTTCAGGGACTAGTCTACCTATATGTGGAGATGTTCTGGGTCTTCTATAGAGTCCCGGGAGTTACGACCGACGGGTCTACCGCCGTAACAAAGCAGAGGTCGATGGTTTTTGACCTTAGATAATATCCAGATAGCCTCAGGGAGGTTCAGGGACTAGTCTACCGATATGTGGAAATGTTCTGGGTCTTCTGTGGAGTCCCGAGAGCTACGCCTGAAGGGTCTACCACCGTAACAAGGTAGAGGTCGATGGTTTTTGGCCTTAGATTATATCCAGATAGACTCAGGGAGGTTCAGGGACTAGTCTACCGATATGTAGAGATGTTCTGGGTCTTCTATAGAGTCCCGGGAGTTACGACCGATGGGTCTACCGCCGTAACAAAGCAGAGGTCGATGGTTTTTGACCTTAGATAATATCCAGATAGCCTCAGAGAGGTTCAGGGACTAGTCTACCGATATGTGGTGATGTTCTGGGTCTTCTGTAGAGTCCCGGGAGCTACGTCCGATGGGTCTACCGACGTAACACGGCAGAGATCTGTGGTTTTTGACCTCAGATCATATTCGGATAGCCTCAGGGAGGTTCAGGGACTAGTCTACCGATATGTGGTGATGTTTTGGGTCTCCTGTAGAGTCCCGGGAGTTACGGTCGATGGGTCTACCACCGTAACAAGATAGAGGTCGGAGGTTTTCGTCCTCAGATCATATTCAGATAGCATCAGGGTGGTTCAGGGACTAGTCTACCGATGTGTGGTAATATTCTGGGTCTTCTGTAGAGTTCCGGAGGTAACGGTCAATGGGTCTACAGCCGTAACTAGTCTACCGATATGTGGTGATGTTCTGGGTGTTTTGTAAGATTTCGGGAGCTACGCGTTGGGTCTACCACCGTAACAAGATAGAGGTCGGAGGTTTTTGACCTCAGATCATATCCGGATAGCCTCAGGGAGGTTATAGGGCTAGTCTACCGATGTGATAGATCTTTTGTAAGATCTTGGGAGTTACGGCCGATGGGTCTACCGCCGTAACAAGATATAGGTCGGTGGTTTTTGATCTCAGATCATATCCGAATAGCCTCAGGGCCGTTACTTCCGGGACTCTACAGAAGACCCAAAAGATCATAACGCATCGGTAGACTAGTCCCTGAACCGTCCTGAGGCTATCCGGATATGATCTAAGATCAAAATCCAGTGACCTCTGCCTTATTTCGGTGGTAGACCCATTGACCGTAATCCCGGGACTCTACAGAAGACCCAGAAATCACAACACATCGGTAGACTAGTCCCTGAACCTTCCTGAGGCTATCCGGATATGATCTGAGGTCAAAATCCACCGACCTCTGCCTTGTTACGGCGGTAGACCCATTGACCGTAGCTCCCGGGACTTTACAGAATACCCAGCACATTACCAGAAGTCGGTAGACTAGTCTCTGAACCACCCTGAGGTTATCTGGATATGATCTAAGATCAAAATCTAGTGACCTCTGCCTTATTTCGGTGGTAGACCCATTGACCGTAACTCCTGGGACTCTACAGAAGACCCAGAACATCACCACACATCGGTAGACTAGTCCCCGAACCTTCCTGAGGCTATCCGGATATGATCTGAGGTCAAAATCCACCGACCTCTGCCTTGTTACGGCGGTAGACCCATTGACCGTAGCTCCCGGGACTTTACAGAAGACCCAGCACATTACCAGAAATCGGTAGACTAGTCCCTTAACCTCCTTGAGGCTATCCGGATATGAACTGAGGTCGAAAACCTCCGACCTCTATCTTGTTGCGGTGGTAGAGCCATCGGCCGTTACTCTTGGGACTCTACAGAAGACCCAAAAAATGACCACACATCGGTAGACTAGTCCCTGAACCACCCTGAGGCTATCCGAATATGATCTGAGGTCAAAAACTTCTGACCTGTATCTTGTTACGGTGGTAGACCCATCGGCCGTAACTCCCGGGACTCTACAGGAGACCCAGAACATCACCACATATCGGTAGACTAGTCCCTGAACCTCCCTGAGGCTATCCGGATATGATCTGAGGTCAAAAACCACCAACCACTGCCGTGTTACGTCAGTAGACCCATCGGACGTAGCTCCCGGGACTCTACAGAAGACCCAGAACATCACCACATATCGGTAGACTAGTCCCTGAACCTCCCTGAGGTTATCCGGATATGACCTGTGGTCAAAAACCACAGTCAAATCGCCTACCTCATACTTGTACGGCGTTGAACACATAGGCCTTAACTTGACGAAGTTTCGGATGACCTAGAACATCGTAAACCATGTAAATTTGGTGTAGCTGTAAAGCTGACTTCATAACGATTCCAAAACACTATAAATATGTATAGTTTAGTTGATTTTTTATAAAAATATAGCTGATGTCTCCCATATAGCCAAAATCCCATAAGCCCTGTACCTCGCATATGCGTGCTTCGCATAAGAAACCCCCATATGAGGTGCATATGCGAGGTTTAACTGTATACTATAATGCTCATACCAAGCTCTGTTTTTTGCCGATTTACATGTATGTAACCCCTTAACCGATTTTGGTAAAATAAATAAATGTACTGATTTTTGTTCAGAGTAACTTCGTCACGTTTTCATAGTAGATAAGATAAAAAATATGTTTTGAACCTTTATTAAACTTATTTTTAATAATATATAAAATATATTATGCATCAAATATATTACACGGATTTTCAGCAACAAATATGGTGGTCGTCATTGATCATGGCCGTTCATGGTCACCCGCGACAAACACCGGACGACACAAACAAAGAGCAACACAAAAAAAAACAACTTTTTCAAAACTTTTTTTGTAAAATCGCGATAACTCATGACGGTTACAAGCAAAACCCTTATGTTTACACATCATTTTTTTGTAATTGTCTGCCCTACAACTTTGTAGAACATTGTTACACTCTAAAAGAAAGCCCAGTAATTTTGCAAAATTAGAAAAAAACACGAAATTTTAAATGATTTTTTTCTACATTTTTTTTCTTTCTAAATTACCCTTCTGGGTTAATGTTGATTCGAAAAGTTCATTAAATTTCCCTTAAAATGACATGTTCCAATTTTTTTTTACAATCAAGTTACGGAAAATGTCAAGTTACGGAAAATGTCAGTAAAGTTTTTTTAAGCTTTTTTAGTATTTTGTTGATGAAAAATACTTTTTTTTTTAAATTTCGAGTACGCCATGAAATTGGACGTCCTATTTTACATAAAAGTCTCTTTGAAACCAAATGTCTATCTCATCACCGTTTTAAGCTGCAAATTATTGAATAACACCTCATTTTGCATGCCCCTCCGTCACGAGTTATAAAAAAACGGACCTCGAATTCGTGATCTGGGACAAAAATTACTCCTTAGGACAAAGTTTTACGTAAATCGGAGAGGGGTCGGGCAACTATTCTGCATTTGAAATAATGTAATGTAATAATCGATTTTCTACAATTGAATTGTGTATTTTGTTGTTTAACCCTCTACAACCTAACCCCGCCTTTAAAAGGGCTTCGTTCTAAAAAATCGCCAATAATCAATTTTCCAACCGATTTTTGTTCTTCAAAAACCATTGAGAAGAAGAACTCTTAAAATTTTAGAAAATTTCAGGGTTGGAAGTTTAACTTGTTTTATGTAAATTTGCCAATGTTTTTAAAAATGTAATTTTTTTAGGGGTCAATTTTGGCTGTGTGTTTTACTAGCATTTCCTATATTTTCAGTAAAAATAAGCGTGCAATAATTTTTGTAGTGTCCCAGACTATGTATCTACGCATTTTTTTACAATTTAAATGATGATGGTGCCATTCTATAGCAGAAAATGTGAAAAACATGCAACAAATTGAAAAAGTGACTGTAAAAACGTGAAAAAAATAGATAGGCAAAATGTATTTATTTTAGGTGGTAGAATAGGCCAAATACAACAGACATAAACTAAACAAGATAAATGCAAATTAAAATACTAAAAATTAAACAAGAAAAACATAAAACAAGCGAAGTAAAGTTTTTCGTAGAACAAAAGTTGCTCAAAATCACCTCCTAAACACGGGAAAAATAAATATTTTCGAAAAAAAAATTGGGCAGTAGAGGGTTAATTCCAACTTATCGCATGCCACCCTAGCTAGAAAGCTTCCATAAAATATCGCTCACCACAAACATTCCGAGACACAAAAAGAAGCTACAGTTTTCTGCCAACACACAGACACTTTCACACTAAGCTGAAATGAATTCTCGGCTTCCAGTCGGTGGAACATTAGCACAGAGAAAGCTTTCCAAATTAAATAAATAACGGATGATCGTTCCGAGGAACTGGTAACTGGTGGCCCCAGCAAAGGGATCAGCCTGGAAATGGGATGGGATTTGGCAAACTGACCATTTTTTTGTGTTTGTAGAATGTTAGTTTGAATGGTTTTTTCTTGTGTGGCAATTTATATTACTTTTTGTAAGAACTCATGTTAATAAAAAAAAGACAAAATATTTAGTTTTCAAACAGCTTCGCGGTACACTAAACTAGTAACGTTTGCATCATAATTTGCATTATTTTCAAAACTTCGTCCAGTGTACATTCGTGGTGGAGACGCCTGGTAGTAGCAAACAAGTGTCGTTTTCCAACAAAGTTTATCTTTTGGGGGAAATCCGCCGACGCTTTCAAACAAAGTGTCATAGACTAACAGACCTGGATCTTCACTTTAAACAACTGGAAAAGGGATAAATGTCAAAACAGCGCCACCACCTGCGTGTCAAACTAATTTTCATTTAAATTGGCCGTTTTTGTTGCTCGTTTTCTGTCAATATTGCCTATGTCCCACATAGACAAAGAGCCCGGCGCGTCAGATTACTGCACCCTGTGATTAATTTATCGCAGCCCGTCCCTTGTGCCGTCACTGACTTTAGTGACTATAACGAGTGATTATCCCGCCGGAAAATGGAAACTTTCGCATGCGATAGAAGCGAGTTTGCCAGCTCCTTAAACCAAAGCTCTGGGTTTCATTTTCGTGACTGAGCACCATACCCGGAAATGGCAGTTAATTTCATTAGCCACAGATCGCTGCTTCGACCTAGTTTGAACAAAAAAAAACCAGCAGGGGGACTTGTCTGGGGGCCCCACGAGGATTATCACGTGTTTGCTATGCAAAGTGCCGAGAATGAAGTTCGCCCCTCACAAGAAAATGGACTCAGAAGCTTCAAAACAGATTTTGCTACCTTGAAAAAAATACCAAAATCCAAATTGAATAAATTCGCTTACCGTGTAACAAAAAATAAATCTTTTCACTGTGAAATCTGTTTCGCCAGTGTCCTACATCACATGACAAAGCCCCACACAACAGTCTCAGTTGGGAAAGCTAAAGGATTATTAAGGATGAGCCAAGAGGTATTTGCTCCATTTCAATCGCTGCTTTTTTTTTCAATGAATAATGAACAGCACATCAGGGGACTCTTTGTCCCTCCATATATTAGAGAGACTGATGAGAAAAAAGGTACGCTTCTATTGGAAAATGTAAAAAAAAGGTGTAGAGATTGGTTTCTAAAAATAATTGTGCATCCATCAGCATCACTAGTGATTGTGATTAAACATTCAGTCACAGTTTTTGGTTTTAGTGTGTGTGCGCGCTGGAGTGAAGAGTAGCTCCCGACCGTTCCGCCGGAATTCGTCGAAAAACCCGCGTGAAGTGCCCCCCCCCCTCCTCCGCCGCAACCAAGAACCCCCCCCCCCCCCTCCAAGAGCGTCTGTTCCCCAGGTTAGGGGCGGCTCGAATCAAGAGGAGTTCGAGTGTTCGCAAGCTGTTAGCGTCTGTTTCCCAGGTCAGGGGCGGCTGACAGCAGCGGGAGTTGGAACCCCCCCCCCCCCTCTTCGAGCGCCTGTTCCCCAGGTTAGGGGCGGCTCAAGGAAACCGGTGTCCTACTCCATCGTCGAGGTAAGCGTCTGTTCTCCAGGTTAGGGGCGGCTTACAGCAGGTAGAGTTAGGACCCTCCCCCCCCTCGAGCGTCTGTTCCCCAGGTTAGGGGCGGCTCGAAACAGCGTCTGTACCCCAGGTTAGGGGCGGCTGATTGAAAGTCCCTGTGTCGGCGTGGGACTCTAAACAGTACCGGCACGACGGTCCTCCGGCGAGACAGGGGGTTGGTGATGGCTACACGCACCCGCCGTAAAACAGAAGTGCAGAGAGCTCCAGATGCGAGCCGATCCAATCGCCGACCCGATTTTCGGGGATCCAGGGGTTGGAAACTCGGGACGTGGAACTGCAGGTCCCTCAACTTCGATGGGAGCGACCGCATTCTTCACAACGAATTGCGGGTCCGCGGTCTCGAAGTCGTGGCGCTGCAGGAGGTGTGCTGGACGGGGAAGGACCACCGAGAGCTCGGTGGGTATACTATGTATTGGAGCGGCGGCGATACACACGAGCTGGGGACAGCTTTTATAGTGTTGGGCGAAATGTCGAAGCGCGTGATTGGTTGGTGGCCAGTCAACGACAGAATGTGCCGGTTGAGAATCAAGGGCCGATTCTTCAACCTGAGCATTATCAACGTGCACAGCCCGCACATGGGAAGCGACGCCGATGACAAGGACGCTTTCTACGAGCTTCTTGACCGCGAGTACAGGAAGTGTCCAAAACACGACGTCAAGATTGTCATCGGCGACTTAAACGCTCAAGTCGGCCAGGAGGAGGAGTTTAGACCGGTTATTGGGAGGTTCAGCGCTCACCAGCAGACGAACGAGAACGGCCTACGACTCATCGATTTCGCTACCTCCCGAAACATGGCCATACGTAGTACCTTCTTCCAGCACACCTCCCTATACAAGTACACCTGGAGATCACCAAACGACACGGAGACGCAAATCGACCATGTTCTCATCGATGGTCGGCACTTCTCGGACATAATCGACGTCAGAACCTACCGTGGCGCGGACATCGACTCGGACCACTACCTGGTGGTGGCAAAGCTGCGCCAACGCCTGTCTGAGGTCAACAAGATCCGGTACCGTCGCCCGCAGCGGTATAATCTGGAGCGGCTCAAGGATCCTGAGGTCGCTACCCAGTACGCGCGGGAACTCGAAGCTGCGTTGCCTGACGAGGGTGAGCTTGCCGAAGCCCCTCTGGAGGCCTGCTGGAGCCATATGGAAGCAGCCATCAACGCAGCGGCATCGAGCGCCATCGGGTACGTGGACCGAGTTCGACGGAACGGCTGGTTCGACGAGGAATGTCAGGCGATTTGGGACGAGAAGAAAGCAGCGCGGGACAAGTGGCTGCTGCACAACACCCGTGGGAACAAGGAGTCGTACAAACAGTTGCGAAGACAGCAAACCCATCTCTTTCGGGACAAGAAGCGCCGCCTGGAAGAGTTGGAGTGCCAGGACATGGAACAGCTGTATCGCTCCAACGAAACGCGTAAGTTCTACAAGAAACTCAGTCAATCCCGGACTGGCTTCATGCCGCGAGCCGAAATGTGCCGGGACAAGGACGGAGGCATCTTGACGGACGAGCGTGAGGTGATCGAAAGGTGGAAGCAGCACTTCGACGAGCACCTGAACGGCCCAGAGGCGGAGTACCAGGACGACGGGGGAAACGACGTCAGCGGTATGGTGGACGGCGAGGACGAGCCAGCACCCACGATGAGGGAGGTTAAGGATGCCATCAAGAAGCTGAAGAACAACAAAGCAGCGGGTAAGGATGGTATCGGTGCTGAACTCATCAAGATGGGCCCGGACAAGCTGGCGGCCTGTCTACACCGGCTGATAGTCAAGGTCTGGGACACAGAACAGCTACCGGAGGAGTGGAAAGAGGGAGTAATATGCCCGATCTACAAGAAGGGGGACAAGTTGGAATGTGAGAACTATCGAGCCATCACTATTCTCAACGCGGCCTACAAAGTGCTGTCTCAGATCATCTTCTGTCGTCTGTCGGAGCGAGCAAAGGATTTCGTTGGGACGTACCAAGCCGGTTTCGTGGAGGGGAAATCGACGACGGACCAAATCTTTTTGCTACGCCAAATCCTCCAAAAATGTCGCGAGTACCAGATCCCGACGCACCACCTGTTCATCGATTTCAAAGCCGCGTACGACTCGGTCGATCGCGAAGAGCTATGGAAGATCATGTACGAGAACGGCTTTCCCGGGAAGCTGATCAGACTGGTGAAATCGACGATGGACGGGGCACGGTGCAGCGTGAAGATTTCGGGAGCGATGTCCGACCCGATCGAATCGCGCAAGGGACTGCGACAAGGCGACGGTATCTCCGGCCTCTGTTTCAACATTGGGCTTGAAGGTGTTATGAGGCGGGCGGGCTTCAACATGCGGGGCACGATCATCAACCGGTCCAACCAGTTCATCTGCTACGCCGACGACATGGACATTGTCGGCAGAACGTTCGAGGATGTGGCCAGGCGGTACACCGAATTGAAGCGGGAAGCGGATAAGGTTGGATTGAAGGTGAATGTGGCGAAGACGAAATATCTGCTGGCAGGAGGAACCGAGTCCCTTAGGACTCGCATAGGACCGAGCGTGACGATCGACGGCGACGAGTTCGAGGTTGTGGAGGAGTTTGTGTACCTCGGATCGTTGGTGACGTCGGACAACAACTGCAGCAGAGAAATTCGGAGGCGCATCATCACCGGTAGTCGTGCCTACTACGGACTCCACAAGACCTTACGGTCTGGTCACCTTTCCCGGCGTACAAAGTGTACCATGTATGAAACGCTGATAAGACCCGTCGTCCTCTACGGGCACGAGACGTGGACGATGCTCGAGGAGGACCTGCAAGCGCTTGAAGTTTTCGAACGGCGAGTGCTTAGGACGATCTTTGGCGGCGTGCGTGAGAACACTGTATGGAGGAGAAGGATGAACCACGAGCTGGCGCAACTCTACGGCAAGCCAAGTATTCGGAAGGTCGCCAAGGCAGGCCGAATCCGGTGGGCCGGACACGTCGCAAGAATGCCGGACGCGCTGGATGCGCGCCAACCGAACCAGACTATCAATCCGGTGAAGTTGGTGTTCAATTCGGAGCCGGTTGGAACGCGGCGGAGGGGGGCGCAACGTGCAAGGTGGTTGAACCAAGTGGAGGAAGATCTGGAAAGTGTGGGAGTTCCGCAGCGAAATTGGAGAGTAGCAGCCCAGGACCGAGTCCAGTGGCAGCGCATCTGGAGACAGCTCATGACCCGGAGGTTGTACGAGCAGTAAAAGTCAAAGTCACAGTTTGCCTAAGAATGGCTTATGAAAGTTTGATGATAAAATACTCAGGTTTTGAGTCATTACACAGTTGAGCAGTACCGTGAGATTTCGTTCAACGATTGAGGAACTTTAATTTTTTTGTTGTGGTAATGGGTTGGGCTTTGAAAAACAATTGTTTTTATCACTAAATCAATGATGCAGCTTGATTCAAAATTATTTGCTCTATCAGAAAATTGCATTGTTCTAGAAAATCTGTAGAAATCCAGTTTTACCGCGAAAAATTAACACGTAGTCTTATGTTTGGGACAGACTTGTCCTACGTTTTTCTTAACATTCGTTTTTGCATTTGGGATACTTATGCGAACAAGTAAGCCCCCAAGGGGGCTGACTTGCAAATATCAAGATTTCAACCACATTTCAATTTCCTAGCCGCAAAGAGCATTGAATTACAAGCGTAATTTGAAAAATATACAAATTGATGTTACCCCATTTTATGTTAATTACACACTTGTTCTGACACAAAATCTGTCCATGATTTTTTTACTGTGCTCCAAAGCATCCCAATGGAATAAAGGCCAAATAAAGCAATCAGAATCAATCAGAAAATTTGAATTTTGTGTTTGAAATTAGTAGCTGATATATCGACATTAGAAAATGGTGGATTGTTTGGGTGAGACTTAGAAAACATCAATTTTCCTATTTTTGAACCTTTGCATGGCAATATCTCAGCAACTAAGGGTCGTATCAACAAAATTCTAAAATGCAAAATATAGAGATTTTTCTCAGCTTTTCAAAAATATTTCTTTCAAAAGTAGGCAAACAAGTTCACCAATTTAAAAAAAAACGAAAAACTGCGACTATTTTCAAAAAAGTCACCTAAAAATGGATTTAACTTGAAAACGGTGCACTTTATCAAAATTTCACTACAGTACTTTTTGATTGCAAATTTGATTTAACATCGAAAAATGAAGTTAAAAAATTTTTGCGACCAATTTTTCGATTTTTTCCAAAAAAAACCAGTATTGATTCAAAAATTCATAACTCGCTCAAAGATTTTTTGCACAACCTGGAAATTTCTGAAAAGTTGGCATTTGATGTCCTCTAAAACATATCAAAAAATAAAAAAAATAAAATAGTGTTGCAAATCAAGTTTTAGTGACAAAAAGTTAAATAAAAAATCACCAAAAAATTTTTTACCGTGTATAATTTTTTTCCAGTGTAGTCCGTATCCATACCTACAACTTTGCCGAAGACACCAAATCGATCAAAAAATTCCTTCAAAAGATACAGATTTTTGAATTTTCATACATCATTTTTGTATGGCCAGCTGCCAAATTTGTTTGGAAAATTATATGGACAAAATAATGATGCAAAATGACTTCTTTGGGCATATTGAAGGTACCAAAAATGTTTCAGTCAGATTAAAAAATACAAAAAAAGTCGAATGACAGAAATCTGAGAGAACTGCTCATTTCAAAAATTCTGAAGAATTAATTCAATTCGCTTAGGGAATATAACAAAATTAAAAAAAACAACTTTCAAAACTTAATTTTATAGGAATAATTTTAGCTTAAGGACCCCATTTCATGGTCACATAAATGGCCCCGATGAAATTGATCAGAATTATTCCATAGTTCTAGCCAATTTTAGCAAAGTCAACTTTCAAAATTTCAACTTTTCAGAATAATTTAAGCTTAAGGATCCCATTTCATGGAAAAAATTTTGGCCCCGACGAAATTGGTCAAAATTAACCCTAGTTCTAGCCAATTTTAGTGAAGTACCTTAGGGGGTATATCAAATAATTAATCAAAATCAACTATCAAAATTTCAACTTTTTAGAATAGTTTTAGCTTAAGGACCCCATTTCATGGCCAAAATAATGACCCCGACGAAATTGGAAAAAAATATCCCAAAGATTTAAACATATTTAACAAAAAAAAATAACAGATTGTGTTATGGAAACTTTCCCATTTGTGCGATTAATGGTTATTTTATTTCTAAGTCAGAATACCAAACGAACAATAAATCTTGTTATTAGGAGAGTTCTTGAAATGTATAACATTTCCTCTTATTAGCGTGTTTTTGAACATTTTCAATATAATATCAATTCAATACCAAATCTTGTTATTTTATCAGAAACTGTTGTTATTTTTTCTTCTTGAAGTTGAAGTTAAGGATACAATAATAACACTTTTTGTTATTTTAACAGGATTTGTTATAGAAATATGTATTATTAATTTTGTTATTACCGTCTGCCCGGGTAACCTTCAATTTTTTAAATTGCTATGTTTCACATTCCAAACTCGAATGTCCAAAGTTTCAATAATCCAAAGTTCGACTATCCGAAGTATTGTAATCGAAATATGAACAAAAATTAGTTTTCGTACTTTTAACATCAAATTCAAGTTCTGTGATCATTTTTTTTTCAAATTTGAGTGGTTAGTTGTCTATCAAATTACCAAATCCGGTTTGGCTGCCATCTTGGATTTCGAAAATCTAAATCACTCTAGTGTTGGGATGTAAGCTCAATAATCAAAAGTATGACAACGGGAAAAAATGTGAAAGTCAATTTTAATATTCACTGTTTCACTATGCAAACTTCATCAAATCATCTCAGTATTCTGTTTAGTGCCAGTTATTAGTAATAAAGTTAGTTACAAACAAAAATTTGCGTGTGTTTTTGTTTGAACAGTAAAACAATATTTAAAGGCTGATCAAACCGACAAAGAAAAGGCCTTTTTTCATCAGTTAGTGGGATGTACCACCAGTTTGAAAATTCCGTTTAGTTCTGACTCGAAAAACCACATCGAGCATGGCCAGCAAGCTTTAAACGATCCTCTGGCACGGCGTGTTTTTTGGTTATCAAGAAAAAATAGTCATCGCTACTTTCAAATGAGTCTTATAGGAAATTTTCTCAGCTTTCCAATGCTTCTTAGAGCGAAATGTTTCATCGGGAAATTTCTGAGATATCTCTATTTTAAGTTGTTTGATTTTAAATTTCTTTATTATTTATTGGAAATTTTATACTAACTGTTCAGAAAACTTATGAAATGATGTGTTTCATGTGTCATTTACTCATCAAAATGTGCAAAATAAGACAAGAAACAACTTTGTTGAAGGTTGCAAACCGCTAAACATTTTGAAAATGAAGTTTTAACCGAATTTTTGAATATGTGGGATTTATTCAGAAACTAAAATCATAAAACCGCATTAAAATATTATTTTTACAAGAATAAAAAGATTATTACATAATTGTTGTGTACAAATAACACCAGTCTACTCTGATTCAGCTTGGAATTAGCTGATACAACCGAATTTTTTACAGGTTTGAGATTGATAGGGTATTACAAGATTTTTATAAATAAATAACATATTTCCTTAATCAAACATTAACCAGATGCATGAATACAAAACATGTTTAATACTCGAAATTGAACTGCAAACTACTGTTGCATGCTTTAAGAAAAATACTTTCCATTAGTATGAAATGATTGGTTTAGTTTTTTGTTTTGTACTAAATGATCAAGGAAAAAGCAATATTTTTGAAGTTTATAAGACTCTCATCTTTAATCTCATCTAGGGGAAATATACCCATTTTAATCACACTAAGCCGTTCGACCAATTCTCATCACTTTTGCCATTTCTGCTATTAAATCAACATTTTCAGATGTTTCAACAATGGAGAGTTGCTTGCTCACTTTTATTTGAGCTATTTATTACTTTGGAACAGTCAAAAACACTTTATATAAGCTGTAATTCATGATCAAAGTGCTGATAGGCCGATAATAGAAATAGGCTGAGAAAGGGTATAGTTCCCCTATTTTAAAAAATGTTTTATTTCTTGATTCTTGTTCAAATAATTGGAAGACTTTTTTTTGTTAAAATAATAAATAATATTGTTCAAACAAAAAAAAAGTTTGTGACGGTGTTTTCAGCATTCTGAATTGGAAAAGTCGAGTTTTATTGCTACTTTTAAGTGCATTTTCAACAGTAAACATTTTATAAAATTTTATATTTATTTTATTCTCATGAAAATATGACTATTGAAGCTTGTAATAGTAATATTTTGTACATTTCGATTTTAAATCATATTTGTATTTATGTTCCTGGTTAATGTTTGCTTAAGAAAATATCAAATTTATTCATTAAAATTCAATTAACAATCACAATCCTGCCAAAGTTTCGGTTGAACAATCTAAATCAGAGCAGACTCGTGATATTTGTACATAAAACAATATATGTAATAATCTAATAAATATATATATATATATTCAGCAATTCCATTTCAAAAGAGCCTAAACCGAAAAAAAAGTTCTCCGATCGGGCTCAAATTTTTTCTGGGGGTGCCTTAGCCAAAATAATTAGACCCGTATTTTTTTGTTTGGCCATTAGGGTGACCTACATCGTGCTAGGGTGGTTCGAAAAATGGCAATTTTCGTCATTTTTCGCAAAAACCTCTTTTTTCAAAAAATCATATCTCCGCGCCATTTCATCCGATTTTCGCTGTCTTAGACGCAAAAGAAAGATGATGAGTTTGGCTATTTGGAAAAAATAGTAAGAAGTTTCGAAAATCTAGCTTAACATTTGAAAAAGTCGCATGAAAACTTAAAATGGCGTTTTGACCGTGTCTGGACCAAAGAGCCTATGTCTGAAAATATTTTTATCGGATTCCTCGGAAAATTTCACATAACATATACAAAAATTGGCGATGTCGAACCGTACGTTTCCAAGATATGATTTTTTGAAAATAAAAACTGAGTTTTTCGACGCGCCACGCGCAAAAACAGGAAAATGACGAAATCGGCAAAAAATCATCTTTTTTCACTAAAACTGCGATAACTTAAAAATTTCAGCGATGACCTATACATGTCTGGGTATCAAAATTTTTGTAATTGAAAGACGCAACTTTTGGTACCCAGACATGTATAGGTCATCGCTGAAATTTTTAAGTTATCGCAGTTTTAGTGGAAAAAGTTGTTTTTTTGCCGATTTCGTCATTTTCCCGTTTTTGCGCGTGGCGCGACGAAAAACTCAGTTTTTATTTTCAAAAAATCATATCTCCAAATCGTACGGTTCGACATCGCCAAATTTTTGATATGTTATGTGAAATTTTCCGAGGAATCCGATAAAAATATTTTCAGACATAGGCTCTTTGGTCCAGACACGGTCAAAATGCCATTTTAAGTTTTCATGCGACTTTTTCAAATGTTAAGCTAAATTTTCGAAACTTCTTACTATTTTTTCCAAATAGCAAAACTCATCATCTTTCTTTTGCGTCTAAGACAGCGAAAATCGGATGAAATGGCGCGGAGATATGATTTTTTGAAAAAAGAGGTTTTTGCGAAAAATGACGAAAATTGCCATTTTTCGAACCACCCTAGCACGATGTAGGTCACCCTAATGGCCAAACAAAAAAATATGGGTCAAATTATTTTGGCCAAGGAACACCCAGAAAAAATTTGAGCCCGATCGGAGAACTTTTTTTTCGGTTTAGGCTCTTTTGAAATGGAATTGCTGTATTTATACATTGTTTTATGATTTAAATTTCTGAATAAATTCCATTTATTAAAAAAAAAGTTAAAACTTCAATTTAAAAAGGTATAGCGATTTTCAACCTTCTACAAAGTTGTTTCTTGTCTTATTTTGCACATTTTGATGAGTAAATGACACATGAAACACATCATTTCATAAGTTTTCTGAACAGTTAGGATAAAATTTCCAATAAATAATAAAGAAATTTAAAACCAAAAAACTTAAAATAGAGATATCTCAGAAATTTTTCGATGAAACATTTCGCTCTTAGAAGCATTGGAAAGCTGAGAAAATTTCCTTTAAGACACATTTGAAAGTAGCGATGACTATTTTTTCTTGATAAGGTTGTTCTAGAAAACACGCCGTGCTGGGTAAGAAATTTGCGTTTTACTTCATGACGCGGAGTGTTTTGCTGGAGCCCGATAGATCGTTCAATAAGCAGAAATTTGTTAGCATTGTAAAGGATGGATACAATGGCATAACTTCTATGGTTGACACGTGCTACGACAGTAAGATTAAGTCAATTGAGGATAGATTTGTTGGTCGTTACAAAGTTTTTTGCGAAACATTCCATCTAGCTTAAAAATAGTTTGAGTTTTGTTTCACAGAAGCCCATACTCACCAAAAAAGAGACACAGTTTTAATTACACTAGACTGCAGTTAAATTTTGTAGATTTTTTTTAAACTTTAACTAACACCACCCAATAACTACGCACATTGATACAATGACTACCGTAAATATGTACAGCTTTTCTTCTAATAATAAACCAGTCTTCACTTTTCTCCACTCCAACGACGAACGGTTTTGGATTTTTGTGTTTATCGATCCCAATATCAATTACTCACTCACAGCCCCTTTCAAGTGTTGTGGCACATTTACAGTTAAAATTATTTATACTTTGCCAGCCAACAAACCGCGATCGATCGTATCAAATTTTGCGCACGGGATTCAAACCATCAAATCTCCATCTCGCCACACTCGATGAGAGAGAGAGAGCTGTAAATTGACATCCAAGCACAACAAACATTGTAACTCCCACCGCCCCGGGGGCAAGATTATGAATTTTCCACGTAAACACTTTACGACCTCGGGACTAATTAACACCACGCGATTTTTTTTTCTTTTCTTCCTTTTTCCAGCGGGAATCGCAATAAATTTCCGTTACTTCTTCTTGCCAGTGCACGCACTCGTGGGGAGGGAAAGTGAATAAATTTTACCCTTTTGCACGAGGATGGGCCAGGAAGGAAAAAAAGGGAAAAGCCAAATGCAACCAGTATCGTTTTCCAGCAGTAGTGTGCCCACGCCGCGGAAAATCCCACCAGCGATTGTGGTGGGAATGAACGGAAAATGGCAACGTACGAGTGAAGGTGGTTTTCAGTGAATAATACAGAATGCGCGGTGTGTCGAATGTTGATGTTTATGAGCAAAAAACGTGTTTTTGGGAAAAACACTGTCATCACATTTCCGTGCAAATGTGAGACAAAGTTTAAAAGATTGCGATATGCAAAAATAGTGAAAATTATAATATTTATAAATTGAATAGTTATTTTTACATTCTTTTAAACATGAGCGCTCTTTGAAAATAATTCGAAGCTTATAAGATTTTTAAAAACATATTTCTGTTAGTTTATACAATCTCGCAAACATGAGAACTTCTTTGAAAAAGAAAAAAATGAAACCAGTTTTGAATTACCTTTTGCATTCTTGTGAACATAAGTAGACCTTTAAACATAATTCAAAAGAGAATAAAGATTTCACAAATCTCTTCACAGTTAAACAAATGACGGTAATATTACATTCGTGACAGGTTTTGTGTCAAAAAATGTGTAATTTTACCACTAGCATGCCCAGCTCTTTGAGGAAGTTGGAACAATAAGTTGACGTTCTTAAAATTACGTCATATATAGACACCTCCTGATCGAATTTAGAACAGAACAGAACAATTTAGAACCCTGTGCTCGCTGGTTAAATTTTCATAATTTTCTGTTGAAATTTACATTTATACATTATTTAAAACAAGAAATACTCAAAAAGAGGATATATTCAAACAATCAAATTCAACATTTTTTCAGTAATTCTTTACATTTTTCAATCTAGAAAACATCAGCCTTTCTTAATATGTTTTACGTTACGAAAAATAAAATACACATTTTTTTTCTGTAGCTTTTAGAATTATTTCAATCATTTAAAAAAACATTTCAAACTTATTGGAATACCCTGTTAACCATATTTATGCCGTTTTGGTTGAATTTCACAATTGTAATTGTAATTGTAATGTTATTTGGCTACAATATCCATTCACAATTCAAAAATGGGTGTCGAATGAAGTGCTTTTTTCTGGATTTGCATAACTTTTATTTTGTGCAACTGTTACGCAAACAAAACTGAAATCTTAATAAGCTTATACTTTGGTGTCAGAAGAAGTGAGCTTTTGTAGAAATTTTGACAATAAAAAGGTGGGATAAAATACTCAAATTTTCATTTTTTTTTTAAAACAAATAAAAACTTCAAGTTTTCATAAAGCCATTCACATTTTTTTTCTCGGAAAAGTTGTCTTTAAGGTAGAATTTTCAAATATGGACAGCTTTTTTAGAGTCGAGTTGAAAAAAAATGTTTCAGCGATTTTAATTTTGGTTCAAACATAATCTTTTGATGTTTGCCCAATTTTGAGGAATTTTGTTTCCAATTTTGAAAATTCTAAACTTAAAATTTGAAGCAAATATGGGATATACTAAAATTTATATCCTTTTAAAATCAAAATATGTGAAAAAGAGATATGTTACCCATGAATTAGAATACTATTTTAAAAAGCTTCGCAATTTAAAAAAATGAAGCAGGTTTTTGGCATCACCAGCTTATTTTTTTACTTTTCAAGTTTCCTCAAATGTTTAAATTAATAAATTATTGTTCAAAATTGTCTAAACAAGTATTTTATTTACAATCTTTTAAAAAATAATGATTTTTGTTTAAACTAGGCCTATATAAACCATTTTTGTGTAGATGGAGCCAACAGCACTCGAAAATAACATTTGAGAAGGGCGTAAGGTTTTTAAATATTTTTGTATTTTGCAATTTAAAAATTACTGTATCTCGAAGCCGTTGCATCGTATCAAAAAGTGGTCAAAGACAAACTTGTAGGAAATTGGACGGGCTTTCTGAAAAAATACACTGAAACAAAAATACACGCCACTTCTATGAGATTTTTTGATTTTTATGTTTAAAAGTTAAATTTCAAGGTGATGTCACGATTTTTTTTCGCTCAAAATTTTTGAGGAAATAGCCTAACATGTTACAAAAAGACTCACGAAAAATGCAGAATGGTTTGTCTCTCCTAAAAAAATAAAAAAATCATTTACTAAAACTGTTTTTTTTTAATGGTCTCAACGTCAAAACTTTCAAAAACCGATAGTGGGAATCGATTCCCCAGACAATTTTACATAAAAGTCTCCATATGGATCATTGTCCTAAGTCCAATCCTTGGGAAGGTACAGCGGTTTTAAAAATAAAAATGATGAAAAAACTGGTTTCTTGGTGGTTTTTGGCAAATTCTATGTAACAGACTTGGTTTTTTAGTCTCGTAAATATTTTTACCGGAAAGCTCGTCCAATTTCCCATGAGTTTGTCACCTTGAAACTTGTTAAACTTAGAAGTGGCGTGCATTTTTGTTTCAGTGTATTTTTTTTTCAGAAAGCCCGTCTACAATTTTGTCTTTGACCACTTTTTGATACGATGCAACGGCTTCGAGATACAGTAATTTTTATATTGCAAAAAACAAAAATATTTAAAAACCTTACGCCCTTTTCAAATGTTATTTTCGAGTAGTGTTGGCTCCATCTACACAAAAATGGTTTATATAGGCATAGGATAACATGTCTACAAAGTTTCATTTAAATTGGAGAGGATCGGGTACAAAAGTACCAGAAAAAATCCTGATTTGAGCTGGAATTGCTCTTACTCTTTGTTCAAAATTTAGGAAAAAAATCTTTATTTTATTAATTTTAGAAGCTATTTCAAAAATTGGTAACATCAGCTGATAATTTATTTGCATTGAATTTTAAATGTATTTCTTTTGCACATTAAAACATTATGGAAACGTGAAACTTATCAATCACAATTTCGATTATCTGTATTTTTGTAAGCTGTTAAGTCTATTAGATGCTTTATAACTGTTTCATAAAAAATATTTAAGATGTTCAATTTTTCGTAAATTTTAACAAAAAAATCAATTCTGAAATCCAAATTTAAGAAATCTTGAAGTAATTAAAACACATTTTCCTAATCTTTGAAATTGGCTTATACATCTGATTTTTGGTAATAAGGCTGTTGCAAATATTTTTTGAAGTTTTTGTCCCTCTACTTTTACCAAAGTCGAGGGTGATTCAAATAAAAAAAAAGTACAAAGGTTTAAATAACGTGCAATGGTTTCAACATTTGAATGAAAAAATGTTTTAAATGCACTATAAACCGGTCCAGTTGATTTGCAATCAACTGCTTGCTGAAACTTTTAGCGGTGATCTACATTGGGATTTTATAAAAATGTTTTAAGTTGATTAGACTAATTAGACTAATTCCTAAAAAATGCCCCCGGATGTTTAGATCAATCCTGAAGGGGGACATAAACTTTGAAATATATTTGTAGCGGCCTAAAACGATTTAAACAACCAAAATAGGAATATTTAAAAATTTCTTAACAATTTTTCTGATTTAAGAGCATTTTAACCCTTGTATTGTTTTTTTTTTTTTTTTTGCTCTAAACAACAACACTCGTTTTGCTTTCCCAAAACAACAACTGGCCAGCCATTCACAGCTTTAATTTTTCTCACTATCGTGCTGTTTTCTTCTCTTTAGTTGTTTTTTCCTTCTTCACCAAGGAAAAACTGGTGGCTGCCACTCGTAAATCACTCCAGCCAAGAAAACGCTTAATTTTTCCCACCAAATACACACACACGCCCAGCTTCCCCAGGCTGGTGGTTTTCCACTTTCCCACTTTTTTCTTTTTCTCACTTCCTCGCAAACGCTACCCAGATCACTTTCAACAATCGCGGCCGTAATGAGATTTTCCTCTCGCCACACAGGGCAAACGCCGCGCCGTCACGAGGTCGGTGAAAAATCCCCGCGCGACATTGATAAGCTGCTGGCTGGTCGACACACTTTTCCGGCCGGGGGAATTACTGGGAAAATTCAACGTTGACGAAAACTTTTCGCGACACTAAAATGTCAATCTTGAATTGATGAGGCAAACCGTCACGAGTTAAGTTGGGAAATTAAAGATCAACTTCTTCCCTCCCAGAATCAGCAAAAAAAAATCGAGAAAAAAAACTTGCCAACTGGTCCCCACCTACAAAACTTAGGCGGGAGTGGGATGGGCCAAGAAGGTTTATGGCGGGGGGAAGGTCGATAGTACACGGAACACCGATACGAAAACGTCTGATCTGGCCAACGGTTGACGACGGAATGACGAGAGAGCAACCGCGTGTCCTAGCCGTGGTTCTGGGTTGGCACACTTTTTCCGGATCGGAATCTAGCTTTGGACGCGGGAGCTTTGGAAATCTTCGTTTGCCGAGAGAGAACATAATAGAAGGGAGAGAGAGTGCGACCCCGCAAGGACATCCACCCGCTTCCACGAAGGACATTGACTGGTTGAGGGTGGAACTACTTCCATGTCGCGGAACAGGTTTGTGGCATTCATGGGTGGAGCGATGCAACGTTGCGTTTGTTGCAAGAGGTTTGTTGATAATGTTTTGGTTACATTGGAGAAAAAATCAACAACATTTTTGCTATTTTTCTGATACTGATACTGAAAGAAAATAACACTCCACTTTTATGAGATTTTTTTAATTATTATGTTTAAAAATCAAATGTGAAGGTGAGCCCACGATTTTTTTTTTCGTTCAAATTTTTTGTGAGAATAGCCTGAGGTGTTAAAAAAACTCACGAAAAATGCAAGATGGAGCAACTCACCTAAAAAAATCAAAAATCATTTACTGAAACTGATTTTTAAGTGCTCTAAACGTCAAAATTTTCAAAACCCGAATACGGTTATCGATTCTCCAGACAATATTGCATAAAAGTATCCATATTGACCACTGACTTAAGTCCAATCCTTGTGAAGTTACAACAGAAAAAATGCCTTCTTGATGGTTTTGACAATTTCTATATGACAAACTTGATTGTTCAGTCTCGTAAATATTTTTACCGGAAAGTTCATCAAAATTCCCATAAGATTGTCTTTGACCACATTACAATTGGAAGTATGGGCTTACATATATAAGCTAATTGCATTGCTCATACCTGAAAACAGAATATTTTTTTCAGTGTGGTTCAGTAGATGGTAATAACCTGGATAGAAAATTAGCTTAAATCATCAAAAAAACTAGTTATTTTGAAAAGTGGTCAAAGACAATCTTATGGGAAATTGGACGAGCTTTCCGGTAACAATATTTACGAGACTGAAAAATCATGTTTTTCATTTAGAAATTGTCAAAAACCATCAAAAACCCATTTTTTCCGCAGTAACTTCACAAGGATGATAGTCAATATGGATACTTTTATATTAAAATTTTCTGGAGAATCGATTCCCGTGTTGGGAATCGAAAATATTGGCGTTTAGAGCACTTTTCAAAAAAGAAGCTTGAGTAAATGATTTATGTATTTTTTTAGGTGAGTTGCTCCATCCTGCATTTTTCATGAGTCTTTTTGTAACATCTTAGGCTATTTTCACAAAAATTTTGAATGAAAAAAAATCGTGGGCTCACCTTCAAATTTGACTTTGACTTGAAAATCAAAAAATCTCATAAAAGTGGCGTGTTTTTTTTTCATTCAGTGTATTTTTTTCGGAAAGCCCGAGAAATTTCCTTCAAGTTTTTCTTTGACCACCTTTTGATACGATGCAACGGCTTCGAGATACAGCAATATTTAACTAACTAAATACAAACATATTTAAAACACTTACGCCCTTCTCAAATGTCATCATCAAATGAGACTGGCTCAATATACACAAAAATGGCTTACATAACATTTCTACAAAGTTTCATTGAAATAGGAGAGGTTCGAGAAAAAAGTACCTAAAGAAATCCTGTTTTGGGGTGGAATTGCTCTTTAACGGAACAATAACTGGGGTGAATAGGGACATATAGGGCTAATGGGGAAAGACAAAGTTGTTAGGTCTGTCCAAATTATTTTTATTTGACGTTTTATCACTAAAACTTGGTTTCCCAAAATCAGAATTTATTTAGATTTTATAAAGAGTCGGGGTGCCCAAAGTTTTTGAGGCTCTAATGAGATTGCTGGCCAAGTGTAAAAAATATTTGAAAAAATGGAATAACTTTAGTTCAATTTATGAAATTCAAAAATAGATCTACCACTTAAAGTTTCGTATTTTCAATCGAAAGTTACTCAACCTTTGCACAGTTTTCAAGTTCAATTATTTTTTTTAGAAAAAAAAATCAATTCTTGGAAATTCAAAAATGTAAAAAAGCACCCGTGCAAAATATATGTTTAAAAAAATAAGACATTTTTCTAAAATTTTCTTTTTTCGACTTTGTTGGTCAGACTGCTAGTTGCTCAGATAGATATTTATCCATTTATTTTTTGAAAAAGAGTTTTTTCTCAGTGTCACCTGATTAGCCCTTTTAATTTAACTATCTTAGAAGCTAATTGTTTGATTTGCAATGTAAAAATAAATAAAAAAAATTTCGAAATTTTTGATTCAAGAGCAACTTTTTGAAAAAACTCATAACACATGTTTTGCAAATTTTGAAAAAAAAAATTTTTTTTTGGCTTGATTTTTCAATTTCTAAATTCAAAATCAAATTATTCGTTCTACAGCATTGCCTTGGCGTTCTCGATTGCAAGATTCCTACTCGAAACTATGTGTCCGAAGGCTTGATCCTACACCTGGATTGAGCTAACGACCTTACCCTTTAGGTTAGACCGGGACCAACATTTACTTCCCCGAAAAATGCCACCGGGACCGTCTGGGATCGAACCCAAGCCGACTGGGTGAGGGGCAACCACGCTTACCCCTACACCACGGTC
The DNA here is from genome assembly GCF_016801865.2 of Culex pipiens pallens. NCBI lineage: Eukaryota > Metazoa > Arthropoda > Insecta > Diptera > Culicidae > Culex > Culex pipiens. Next base: position 143,239,392 of record NC_068939.1, read on the forward strand.
CCGGATTATTTCTAATTTGTATTTATTATTTAAAAAAAATAACAATTTCCAATACTTTCTAAAATATTGTAAGTTAAAAAATCACTGACAAAATGTTATCTTTAAAAGGCTATATCTCAGCAGGGGTGCTCTTCCTTCCTGAAGTATTATTTTATTTACAAAAATTAAACATTCTTCGAAAAAAATACCCAAAAAAACTAAAAATTACCAAAAAACAGAAAAAGTGTTTTTGATATAAATAGTCAAATTAAAAATAGGAAATGTTTTGTTCTATGTACCTTTTTCCGGAAAGTTTTAATCTTAAGCACCAAATTGCTCAGGAAATTCCTTCTCAAAATAAGGATTTGTTTAATATTTTCATGTCCATTTTGAAAGACCAGCCCGACAAATGCCTTGTAATGGAAAAACTTATGATGTAAAATGTTTTTTTTTTTTGATAGCGTAATGCATTGACAAAATCTCTAAAACACATTAAAAATTCTCAAAAAAATTGCGAAGTTCTAGAGAATTACTCATAAACCAAAATTGCTAAAATTTAAGCAAATACTCTTAAGATCAAGCTTATGTACACAAGATATATCTGGATCTTGTGTACATAACGATGCTTGATTAGATTTTTTTCAAATAGTTAAAAAGGCACAACAATGTACCACGAACAACAAACGAAATAATTTTAAAGTTTTTCAAAACATTTGTTGTAAAACGGACTTTGTACCTTTGTGCCTTGAACGAGGTATCCGATATTTGAACCCGTATTCAACATTCTCATTTAGTTTTTTAACAAATGGCGTTAAATTTTAATTTTGAGCGGTTAAAAATGTTTATTTGATGCCCTTAAAATAGATTTAAAAAAATCAAGTGTAAGCTCATACCAGCACATTAAAGGTTTACCACCTTACGTGTTGTACACGGAAAAAAATCAATTCCGGAAATCGTGAATTGTGTTCATGAATTTAAGAACCACGGAGTAATATATTCACGTTTATAGCGCAAATGCACCATACTCATGAAAAAATTTCTTCATGGTTCTTAAATTCATGAATACAACTCACGATTTCCGGAATTGATTTTTCTGTGTATCCTCCTAAATAACGACACTTATCCCATCAGAATCTGCAATACATTGGAAAAAATAATTCTTAAGCCAGATTCAACCTAGTGCCTATTCAACTTGTAAGGGAATTCCGGAAATGTCTTGACTATCTTATGCTGGGAGCGGCCGTGGCTGACTGGTTACGGTGTTCGCTTTGTAAGCGAATGGTCCTGGGTTCGATTCCCATCTGCTCCCACCGAGAAAGTATAGGAAATATAAATCTTGAAACTCTGAACATGAACGAAAAATCAAAGTCGCTCGAGTCGGGGTTCGATCCCCCGTCCTTTGGATTGGTAAGCAAAAATGCTAACCACTATGCCTTCGCGACTTGGTGAGCTATGACTGGAATTAGGAATACTGTTACCACCATCAACTATATACGCGCTGGGTCCTTGTCCATTTGACAAGGGTTCGGAAGTTCTAAATAACGTTTGAATCCGATTGGTGCAAACGTTCTTCAGGGCGGGGCTTGTCGATAAAGCTGTCGCGCTCGGCTAGCCAGCGTAGAAATGGGTCACCGAAGCTCGGCAGAGCTAACACCTTCCAAATGCCTATGCGAGTTATTTGCATGTATAGAATGTAGATCCAAAAATACATGGAAACAACTCAATTTGTAAGAAGCGGCCGCGTGGTCCCGTTTGGTTGGTTGCACACACACACACATGTCTTGACTATCTTATGCTGGTTGCAATGGCCGTTAAAACAGATTTTTTCGAAAAATTGCTCCTTCATTTTCCTTCTTAAATGATTGATTCAGTCTCGAGGGCATTCGTTTATTTTAGGAAGTACAAACTTTTTATAGTTAATATAACAAATAAAGATTTCTACCAAAAAAAAACATAATTCGATTGTACTTTCTCCAAAGCAATTCGTTAGGATGCAACTTTTTTTTTTTTTTTGAAAACTATTTTGTTCTAGTCGCGTTGCATTGCTCGGTCGACAATGTCGCACTACATTCACGCAACGACGAACGCTACATGTTGCGCAACATCTAATCCGTTGCGATCTTTGCAACAGTCGTGAGTTCCTTCACCAGCGACGTCTTCCGTTACATTCTCACTCGGTTTTCGGTTTTTCCAGCAACTCCCTCACCCAAACACTTTGTTCGTTTCGCTCTTTTTACGACTTTGCCATTTGATTCAATTCGCCCTTTCGCAGTCAGCCCCAAATTTGGTTCGTGTGTGTTTTTGTTTCATTCCCGGCTGATAACACCATCGTCACGCTGCCGCCGTGTCCACAATCCGCGAAATAGACTCTCCGCTGCTGGTCTAATCGTCCACCGCCAATCTCTGATGCTACGAAAGAACGTTGCGTTGCTTAGTCGCGTCGTAGAATCGTCGTAGACTTGCTAATCCAATTTGTTCCGCGGGCCATAAAACGCGCCAGGATATTGCGTGAAAACAGAGACATGGCAATGCTGTTTTGATATGTATACCAGGTGCTGGAACGAGCGCGATTGTAGATTCAGATTCAAAGCTTTTTCTTGCCGGGTCTTCTTTTGGTAGAACGCCAAAATCGCGGCTAAGCGATTCCACGTGCCTGGTAGACAACCGGAAGTCATCGCTCCGTGTCGTCGTATGAAATATTTATGAAGCTTCTCGTCTTGCCGTCATCGTCACCGTATCCATCTCATAAGCTGCCAATTGGGACGGATCCAGATCATTAGAAGACGACTTGCTGACTAGTCCTGTCACACGCATTGGCACCCTCTCGGTGGTTGGTCCACGTGGCAGCAGCAGCACTTGAAGGTCGTTTGGAGGTTACATCAACCTTTTTGTTGTTGTTGCCTACAGAGTTGCTCTTCTGACTGCTGCTGCTGCTGGTGATAGTCTCCGTCGTCCGCCTCAATGATTGGGGGGCATGAAGTCTTCTCCTCTATTGCGTAGATTTGTGGGTTTTGGGTTTCTATCTCACCCCATCGCATCTCACGCATCTTGTTTAGTCCTTTTGGTGCGATTAGAGACTTGTGCTGCTGCTTCCTTGAGTGTTTTCCACGTTTGGGGGAATCAATCTTCACTTTAAACACCAGCTGGGTGATTAGGTTCGTTAGAAGCATGGTGGTTTGTTGAAAACTAATGCAGATATTCATCTACAAATCCGTTATTTAGCACATTCTTATTTTTTCATAAGTAAATTTTCTAATAATTTCTTCTTATTTTTATTTAACGTATCTTATCACCCGAACCTCAAACAAAACATTGTACTAGTACTAAGCTGGGTGATGAATAGAGAGAATGCGTAACGTGATTTTCGAATGATCCCACTTTGTTTACATCTACAAAGTAGGAGGATGTTCAAGCACAAGCATGCAGAGCCGTACCTTGGGTCTACGGCGCCCTTGGCGAAGCATCAATTTGGCGCCCCTCCCAAATTAACAAGCATTTTGATAAATTGATATTGATTTTTAATTATTGCTTCAATATGAGTTTTGATGTTATAATTGCAATTGGAGACATTAATATGGTAAAATTCAGAAATACAGTTATTGTATGTTTTATTGTTCATATAAAATGAGATAGATTGAATTGAAAATTTATTACAGGAGTAAAGTTGGCTGAATATTTTCTGAGATTTCATAAAATTGATAATGATAGCAGCTTTTGTTTTTTTTTTTTATTTTTTTAATTTATTTCTCAGATAAATGCACAGAATTAAATGCTCAATCATAATAAATTTTGCTATAACTTGTTAACAAATTTTATATTTTTAAGCCTGCATAATTTGATCTGATCTAGTCTTAATTTAATTGTATAAGCAAAGAACTTTCCCGGATTCGAAAAATAATTAGCTAATTTGGCTTTGGATTTCATTTCGATAATTACAACGAAAAATGAAAAAAAATCCTTCTTCAAAATTAAAAAAAAAAATAATAATTCGATGACCAAACCTTGATAAAATATTATTTTTTGGTTTTAACTTAAAGAAAATAGATTGTTTTTCATTATCAAAGCTTTTTAGACGATTTAAAAAGTAAACAACACTGGTTAAGCTAAAACATAAAAAGTGATGTGCTCTGAAAAACATTTTTTTCTTAAACAAATCATGTTGGTCTTATTGGTGAAAATTTACAGCAGTTTTCCAATTTCAAAACCATTGTATTTTGAAAATTCAATGCACGAAGTTGATTATAAAAGGGGAAATCGTGCTGAAATTATTACAAAGGCCATTTTTATTAACTCGAGAATGTAAAAATTTCAAAAGAAAGGTAAATATATGTTTTAATGTTAAAATAATTCCCATTTCATAGTCTGGAAGGTATGACTTAATCTTCATTACACAACGGTCCAAACTTTAACGTGTATTTATTTTGAGAATTTCTTTTAAAACTTCTTTAACTTTCTGTCGCTCGAGCGCCCCTTCTTCGATGAAAAAAATAATTTAGCATTAAGTATGAATTTTCAAAAACACTTCAGTAGAAATATTCATACAATTGACTTTGGCGCCCCTGAATATTGTTTTTATATTTTAAACCAAATTAGTTAATTGTAATTCTATTTCATAATTCGGCGCCCTTTCTGTTTCAAATATCTAATGAAGATGTTAAAGCTGACATGAAAATTATGTACAATCATCGATTTTGGCGCCCCCCAAGGTACGGCGCTGCAAGCATGGCTTTTTCTTGCTGGTAAATGAACTGTTTTATAATCAGTAGTATGTGTTTTATTTTTTCAAGTTTTTGACATTTTTGGCTGGAAAATTGTCGCGTTTCGATCGACGAAGAACTGTGGCGAGAGTGTAATTTTACGATGTCGCAGATAAATTCCTTGCCTGATTTTGAAATCCTGCAGCTCTTCCTGATCCAGCGAAAAAACATGGCTAATTCTTGCGAAGCTGATCCAACAAACAGAACGGATTTTCACTAAACCAGGTTTTCAAACGGAATAAAACAATTAAGACAGTTTCTGGATGGATACAACCACATCGACTCCATAAACAGCTTCCATTCATATTTATAAACTTTCTTAAGATTTCTTGACTTCAACTCAAGATCCTTAAAAGCCACAAGTTTGTCATTCCTGCAAAAAATAAAAATAATTTTTTATGATCGATGACAATACCCTCTTCTTTTGGCGAACAGTAAATTGGTTCCACTTTGACCGGTCAAAATTGAGGCCGTTTTGCGAACCACGATTCAGCACCCAGGTACTAAGTACCAAACAATTGGGGTCCATTTTAAAGTTTGACACTTCTTTACACGGCGTTCACACACATTACCGCATGATTGATTTGAAAGCGTGCGTGAGCGCCGTGTTAAAAATTATAGTCACTTTTAAAATTGATTTTGACCAGCGAAGTACAAACTAAAATCTATTCGTATACAGGTAGTCTTGTCAAAATTAATAATTGCAGTGCATCCGAGAACAGCCGAAAATGCATAATGAAAATAAAAGCTGCCAGCCCTACTGCGTTGTATTTTACCGCAGAGAGGACTCTGTGAACGGATCACATTTCCCAGAATCAACAGGGGAGGAAGGATGCGTAGAAATACCGTACCAAACGCTCCGATTTTTTAGTTACATGTAGAATAAAGGTCATTGTACAAATTACTTTGATTATGAACTGAAAGATAACAGTAATAAACTAAAAGAAAAAAAAATGAAGTCATGATTGTTTTTTTAATTTTTTTTTTTTCAAAAAAAATCCTTGTTTTGTAGAAAAACTAAAACTGTTTTGCAAACAAAACTTTTTGAGGTAAATTTAAATTAAAAAACCTAAATGGTGTCCAATTGAAAAATATCAAACCACCGAAATGGTATGTTACGCCTATATATTAAAATTTTTGTAATTGTCTGTTCTACAACTTTGTATAACATTGTTACACTCTAAAAAATAACCCTGCAAAGTTAGAAAAAATACGAAATTTTAAAATGAAATTTTTGTTCTAAACGAAAAAATGACCCTTCTGGGTCAAAAGCACATTAAATTTCCCATAAAATAACGTGTTCCAAAAATTTTTACAGTCGAGTAACGGAAAATGGGAGAATTTAAAAAAAAATTAGTGTTTTTTTCGATGAAAAATACGTTTTTTCGGAATACTGAGTACGCCATCAAATTGGGCGTTTAATTTTACATAAAAGTCTCTTTTACACCAAATTTCTATCTGATCACCGTTTCAGGCTGCAAATAATTGAAAAACATCTCTTTTTTCGCATGTTCAAAAATGGAAGGGGTCGTACCGCCCCTCCGTCACGAGATATCAAAAAACGGACCTCGCATTCGTGATCAGGGACAAAAGTTACCCCATAAGACAAAGTTTCACGCAAATCGAAGAGGGGTCGGGGCAACTGCTGTGTGACTTGGCGGAGAATTACCCATAAAGAATTGTTCACCTTTCAGAAATAAGTTGAAAATCATTTTGTTCAAAAATATAAAAATGTATGACATAGTTGTAAATTACTGAAAATATTTAGGTCGACGCAGTTAAAGTAAGTTTTATTTTAATTCTAGCTACCATGATATTAATAAAATTAGCAAAAAAAAAATTTCGACTAATTTTTGACATAATTTTTTGTGATGACCTAAAATTTCACAAATTTGTTCTTTCTCAAATTTTGCACCATCCTAAACTCTTGCGCAAATGATGCCTCGTTTAAAAAACTTATTTTTTTGGGAATTCAACTTTTAGTAATAAAAAGCCTAGAAAAATATCGTGATTTTTTTCGTGCACCTTTTTTGTTGAATTCTCCAAATCATATCCTACAAATTTGCCAAAGTCACTCATGCCCATTTTATATGACCAGCCCACGAAATTGTATAGATGCTAGTACGGAAAAACTTAGGGGGAGAGGGGATAATATGCACCCCGGGGCAAAATGCACCCCCTGCTTTTCTCGGTATTTGGAAGAATTTTCCGGGGAAAAATCATAGAAATTGGAAGCTTAACATTGTTAAACTATGCTGGAAAAGTTTGAGCATGGTAGGATAAAAACAGCCAAAGTTATTTGCAAAACTTTAAAATTTTGTGTTTTGATCTAATTTTTATTGAACATTCAATATGATTTTAGGACAATATAAAAAGCATTTATTGATATTGTAAGTGTTGAGAAATATAGTTTTTGCCATAATCTTAATAATAGATAAGTTCAAAAACATAAAAAATGCATTTTCAATTATATTTTCTGCAAAAAGCGTGGTCGGGGCAAAATGCACCGCTGTAAAGCTCCTTTGTAAAAACAGCGGTGTCATCTAGTGGCGACTAGTGAAAACTTTTTTTACGCGGTGCATATTGCCCCAATGTTGCGGTGCATATTGCCCCGCATGGTTGTTTGAAATGAATCAAAATGTTTTTAGAAATTTGATATTTTCGAGCAATTTTGTGGTTTTTTAAGACTTTTTTCATATTGAATAATAGTTGTTTTAGAGTATCAAACAAAATTCTTCCAAAGTAATGCTGTAATGGTTGAGAAATCACAGTTTTTCCTTATATCATCCTATATTATCAACTATTAGGGGAACAACATCTAATTCCAGTGTGCCTCTAATGTTGGCAGGTCAGAACTTTGACATTCAATTAAAGCTAATTAAAAGCGGTTTCAACTGAACTCGAGTGATAAATAGCTCAATAAGAAGTGAGCATGCAAGTCTCTATAAAAAGTTTTGCAAAATTAGTTGTTTAAATAGTGAAAATCAGCAAATTGGATGGAGTTAGGAGCGAGTGCTTAACCTGCCAAAGATACGAGAATTTTCCCTATTCAATTTGAAAAAAGTCTTAAAAAACCACAAAATTTCTCGAAAATATCAAATTTCTAAAAACATTTTTGATTCATTTCAAACAACCATGCGGGGCAATATGCACCGCAACATTGGGGCAAAATGCACCGCGTAAAAAAAGTTTTCACTAGTCGCCACTAGATGACACCGCTGTTTTTACAAAGGAGCTTTACAGCGGTGCATTTTGCCCCGACCACGCTTTTTGCAGAAAATATAATTGAAAATGCATTTTTTATGTTTTTGAACTTATCTATCTACAGAATAATGAAGATTATGGCAAAAACTATATTCCTCAACACTTACAATATCAATAAATGTTTTTTTTATATTGTCCAAAAATCATAATAAAAGTTCAATGACAATTAGATGAAAACACAACATTTTAAAGTTTTGCAAATAACTTAAGCTGTTTTTTTATTTGCGATGCTCTAAATTTTCCAGCATGGTTTAGTAATGTTTAGCTTCCAATTTCTATGATTTTTCCCCGGAAAATTCTTCCTAATACCGAGAAAAGCAGGGAGTGCATTTTGCCCCCTGGGTGCATATTACCCCCTCTCCCCTCACAATATCATATCTTAATTTAGCCATAATTTCTCAAACTACAGTCGACTCTCTGGCTGTCGATCTTCTCGATATTAATATTGCCCCATCTATCGATGAATTCTTCAGTCCCTTCAAACTGCCTACTTCGATTGGCTTTATTCCTCGATATTTTCTCTTGCTTGAAGGAACTCTTCCTCGACGGTCCCCTGGATACTGTTTGCTTTAAAAATCTCTTCCGGTTGTCAATATTGTCACTATCTCATGGCTTGCATAGACATTTTTCTTTGCAAAACGAAGCTTTGAAGGGTGTTTGACATTAGTTTGTTTTTGTTTGCCGGACGTTGCCATGATTCTCGCCCATAGCTGGGTACCAAGAAAAACATATTTTCAATCGAGTCTTCATTTTGCATCGTTCTGTAAACTGATGATTCTCTTCCTCGACGGTACCTTGGATATTGACAACCAGAGAGTCGACTGTAAATCAATTTATATCGTACAATCAAATAATAAATCCCCCTGGTTCACATTTCTTTTAACTGTGCAGCTATGATTTTTATTCAGTAATGAACCTTCAGCTTGACAGACAAAACCCGAGCCGGTTAGCCATTTTTTTTTCTTTTTTGTACCTTTTGGGGTCCTAAACAATGACTTACACTATAGTTACAACTCTTCGCAGCCGATTTTATTTTTTATAGGAATTTGAATTTGAAAAATATCACTGGTAATCTTTGAACTCCATAAAAAAATTGAAGCAAAAATTAATTAAATGTGTTGAACCACGAACACCACACTAAAATTAAAAATTAAATATTCTTTCTTTACAATCTCAAGAACTTACTGAAAATGTATATTTTTACAATTTTTAGATTTACTCCCGAAAAAATAAAGGTGTGTGCAGCACAGGGCTAGAATGCTAAGTTTGAATTTAAATCAAGCTGACAACCCTGCTTTGTTTCGAAAAATAAAAACAAGTGATACATATGCTGTCACCATCATCAGATAACATTGTCCGCCTCATTTGGTCCTCAGCTCGAAATTACTAGCCCCGTTGGTTAACTGGCTGTGATGGCCTCGGACAAAGAATTAAGGATGAGTTTGGATGGCACACCGAAACGAGATCCCCCTAACTGGATGGAATATTAAACTGGCGGGCGGTCGGTGGTTTGTGCGAGCTTTTGCCAGACCTTTTGGCCCCGGCCCGACGACTGGTTAGGGTTTTAGTTTGGCAGTACAAATGATGGCGACACACGAGACCCGCTCTGGCTGGCATATGATACTCATGTGTAATGAGATTGCTGCCAGTTTGGGGACTTAATTTTACTCTGTTTTTTTTATGTGACAGAAATGTTGCTTTTTACCAAAGGTCAAGAAGTTCACAAGGACGAATTAGTCACAATAGAAGAAATTTACCGAAAACTTTAAACGCTTTACAATTGATGGAGACGCATGGTTTTTTTTCTACCCTAAACTTGAATAAAACGAGCCCACTTTGCCAAATTAATTTCCTCCAGTTCAACTTCCACTTGAGACAATGGCTTTATTGGCTCAGTCGGCGGAGCATTAAACGGTTGCAGTCTCGAAATTTCAATTACCACGAATCATTCGCCGGAGCTTCGTGGCACGATTGCCGGGGAAAACCGAAAGCGCCATTATTTACCACTGGCTGAAGTACCATTTCCGCTTCTTTTCCATGCTTCAAGTTCTTCTGGATTATGTAGGGACGATTTTTTCCCCAGCGAATAAACTGAGTGAAATAAGCAAAGCATTGTTTAAACTTAGATCTATAGCTAGATCGCTCGAGGGGACTTTTGATGGCTGAACCATTGCCATTTGACCGGCATGGTTAGTCTGGAACTTCTTGAAAGGGGCTTCGAAAGTGGCTTGAGTTGAATACTTCAACATTCATAAAAACAATGTTCACATGAAGAAAATTAAACATGTTTTATTTTACAAGATACATTTACAGATAAAATTCAGGCCATTTGGCGGCCATGTTTGTTTTAGAAAAAACATTAAAATCTTGGTTCATAATGCATCAATCAAAAAATGGGTTTCTTTGTGTTGAGCCACCATTGACAGTCATTGCTCCAAAAGCTAATGACACCATCTACGACCTTAATATTGCCAATTGTCATCAGAAAAAAAACTAAACGTGTCCATTTCTTTTCATTAAGCTCAGAAGTTTTATATTTCTTGACATTAAAATCGATCAATAATTTTTTGAGAAACATCCTGGCAAAGAATCCAAAAGCAATTCTCTGAGATTTCGGTCATTCGATTTTATTTTGTATTTTTAAATCCATCTGAAACTTTTTTGGTGCCTTCGGGATGCCCAAAGATGCCATTTTGCATAATTAGTTTGCCCATATAATTTTCCATACAAATTTGGCAGCTGTCCATACAAAAATGATGTATGAAAATCAAAAAATCTGTATCTTTTGAAGAAATTTTTTGATCCATTTGGTGTCTTCGGCAAAGTTGTAGGTATAGATGAGGACTACACTGAAAAAAAATTATGTACGAATAATAAAATTGGTGATTTTTTATTTTACTTTTTGTAACTGAAATTTGATTTAAGAGAACATCAAGTGCCAACTTTTCAAAAAAAAAAAACTTTGAACGAGTTATGAATTTTTGAATCAATACTGATTTTTTTCAAAACATCGAAATACTGATCGCAAAATTTTTTCAACCTAATTTTTCGATGTAAAATCGAATTTGCAATCATATAATACTTACGTGAAATTTTGAATAAGTGCAGTTTTAAGTTAAATCCTTTTTCAGGTAATTTAAAAAAAAATAGACACAGTTATTCATTTTGTTTAAATAAGTGCACTAGTTTGTCAACTTTTGAAAAAAATATTATTGGAAAGCTGAGAAAATTTTCTATATTTTGCTCTTTTGAACTTTGTTCATGCGGCCCGTAGTTGATGAAATATTGCCATGCAAAGATTTAAAAACAGGAAAATTAATGTTTTCGAAAAAATCGAAAATTTCACGAATGTTCCATATTTTAACATTTTTTTTTAAATCATTATCCCGGTACGAGAATCGAACTCACGACCTCTGGATTGGAAACCCAGCACGCCGTTAGTCGAAACTCATCCCCTACCGGTCAGTATTCCCAGTGAGCAGATTTGCTCTTTGAAGGGATCTGACTTTGCCGAGCCAGACAGGAATCGAACCCACCACCTTTCGCTTACAAGGCGAAACCCGTAACCTCACGACCACGGAAGCATTTACAATTTAACAAAAAAAAAGAATAACTGCGACTATTTTCAAAAAAAAATACCCTTAAATGGCTTAAACTTGAAAACGGTGCACTTTATCAAAATTTCACTGAAGTACTTTTTGATTGCAAATTCAATTTTCATAGAAAAATGAAATTGAAAAATTTTAACGACCAAAATTTCGATTTTTTTAAAGAAATCAGTATTGATTCATAAATTCATAACTCGGACAAAGATGTTTTGCCCATTCTGGAAATTTTCGAAATGTTGGCATTTGATAACCTCTAAAACATATCAGAAAATAAAAAAATTAAAAGTAAAGTTTTTTTGCAAATCAAGTTTTAGTGAAAAAAAGTAAAATGAAAAATCACCATATTTTTTTACCGTGTATCATTTTTTTTCAGTAGACTCCTTATCAATACCTACAACTTTGCTGACGCCACCAAATCTATCGAAAAATTCCTTCAAAAGTTACAGATTTTTGAATTTTCATATATATCATTTTTGTATGGACAGCTGCCAAATTTGTATGGAAAATTATATGGACAAACTAATGATGCAAAAGAGCTTATTTGGGCATACCGAAGGCATCAAAAAAGTTTCAGCCGGTTAAATAATACAAAAAATAAAATTAATAAAAATGCCTATTTCGTAGCGAAATGCTCTATAGTGAAAAAAGAAGATGATATATATTAATAAAAATAACTTTTTTTTTGCCTACAAAAAATTACATAAGTTTGAGGTCCTCAGTAACATTGAAGTTGAATTTTTTGAATTTTTAATTTTCTATATTATTTTCTTTTTGGAACCATTTTTTTAGATGCTCAGAGAAAAATAAATGAAGATGATTTTGTTCAATTAAATTTATTTTATAGCTCATTTACAATTAATCAGATTATCAGACACTTTGATATCTAATAATATTAATTTTTGAAGCTACGGGAAAATTAAGCAAGCTTTTTCAAGAATATTTGGAGTTATTTCAATAAAAAATATATTAAATTGAGAATTTTAACCCATTAGATCATGGTGAGTTGAAAATCAAATTGGTATCTTAACATTTTTAAAATAGTTTTGTGCAAGAAGAATTGTTTCAATTCGTTAAATACCTGGTATACAAGAAATTACAATATGTAGTGAAGGAAAAATGGAGCACTGGTGTAACTATTTCAGTTGAAATCGCCTACAATAAGTTGTAATTGAACGTCAAAGTGCTGACCTGCCTCTTATACGGACGACGAAATTAGTTCCAGTACTCACTGTCTAATTACCTTGATAAAAAATAATTATTAAATATTGTGCTATTGAAGCTTATAAAATAAGAAAAAGATAACATTTTCTTGCAGTTTAATGATTTTTTATATGCAGTTTTAAGAGCGAGTTTTTCACCAATTTGTAACAGGTCGTATCGTAACGTATAGAGGTGTTCCAATTTGGATGAAACTTTCAGCGTTTGTTTATCTATACATGAGATGAACTCATGCCAAATATGAGCCCTCTACGACAAAGGGATTTGAAGTATGAGGTCCAAAAAACCAAAAAAAAATCTTAAAATTTCTCGCATTTCTGTGAAACTTGATCAATTCAAACTCTCTTGGTTGCATTCGAAAGGTCTTTTTAAGCACTTCAAAATAAGCCATAGACATCCAGGATTAGTTTGACTTTTTCTCATAGCTTTTGCAAAATCTTTTTAAATTTGGATTTTTTGTAAACCTTAATATCTTTTTGCAACAGCCTTCAACACCCATACTCCCATAGATAAAAAGATAGGGAATTTCATGGACTCTAAGCCTACGGTATAAACTTTTTACACAAACGCTGAAAGTTTCATCCAAATCGGAGCACCTCGATACGACCTCTAGAACAAACCGAGCAATATTTACAAATCGTCAGCTGTGTGCTATCTTGTGACTTAGACCATTTTGGTCGAAAGTGAGTTAATGATGACGTTTTGCTATACTTAACAAACACTACAAGATTAGAGCGTCCAATTTCCCGGGGTTACGAAATTCCCGGGAAACGGGAAATTTTCAACAAATTTCCCGGGAAATCCCGGGAATTCCCTGGAAATTTTACATTTAGTGAAAATTATTCGATTCCTGTTTCTGATTAATCTTTTGCAGCGAAATTGTATAGAACGGTAACTTTAATGGTCAAAATGAGTATGAGGATCAATTAATGGCTTGACTGCTTGTAAAAAATCATGCAACTTTGAGAAAATATAAAAACTTTCTAATTTTCAAATCTTTCAAATCGTCCCAAATGAAAGAAAATATTATCAGTATTTTTGTTGAGAAGGATTTTTTAAATCAAAGTGTTTGGATAGTGAAAATCTATGCTCCACAACCATAAAATTGCTTTTTAATTTGTCTCAGTGACCATAAAGTTAAAATAAAAAAAACTAAAAATTCAACTTGTGAATAAATGAATAATCATTGAATTCACCTTAAAAATCTAATTTCTAGCGCTTTTTAACTTGAAACACTATTTCATGAAATCACAACTCAAAGTTTTCAAATATTTGGAGCGAGTTTTTGAAATATAGATGCATTCTTTGGGTAAATTTCATATGATACGAAGTTGTTTTTTGATGGGTTTTTATGGTTTTATGATATGATTTTAATTATATGGTATTCAGCTTAATAAATTAATTAGATTAAAATAATTTTGAGTATTTAAAAGTGGTTGTAATTGAACGATATTTTTTAATACATAACCCTCTTACGCCCTAGGTAGCTCACGTGCTTCATAAATTTATCACTTCAATCTTTTATTTCTCGAATACTTAGAAACAAATTCTTCTCACACAAACCTTTTTTAAAAAATTAATAATATCAGTTCAATTTCCATCCAACATGTTCAAGGTAAAAAAAGTCAAACAAATCTCAATGTTGATCTTGGCCGGAAGATGTAAATATCTTATTTTTAAATGATATTACAAAAAAAACATTAAAAAAGGTTGTCAAAAATAAAATAGTTTATATTCATTCCATAAAAGCGTATGTTTTATGGTCCAACATATAAGCAAACAATATTCCTAGTGGTGAATGCTTCAGAAATAAATGTTATCTGAATTAAACCTTGACATGAAATGTACAGAATTAAATAAAATCAAATCAGGTTCTCCAATTGCTTTTTTTGTATAATTTCAAAACATTGGTGCCAAAAAGGTAGTTAAATGTATACTTCTGTTTGTATTTCGGGAATTCCCGGGAAATTTAGAAATTTCCCGGGAAACGGGAAATATTTTTTCCGGGAAATCCCGGGAATTCCCGGGAATTTTTTTCCCGGGACGGGAAGTCGGACGCTCTATACAAGATACTTTAACCCGATTTTGGAAACTCGCTTCCGTTTCCCGGATATCGCAATACACACTTGTGACATAGACCAATTTATCATCAAAATGATTGAAATGCATACATGTTGTTGGAAAATGTGGAAAATTCTTCTTGTTTTTCACAAATTTATGTTGATACACATTTTCTGAAGGCAATGCAATCTTTTGTTTTTGAAAATATACTGATTTAGTCGGTTAAACTATTGATTTAAGTCTATTTTAGTTTGTATGGGAATTCTATGCACACTCGTGACACGTAGTACAATTTTACTTTCGAAACACACTTGTGACACGTGCTTTTCAGATTTTTGATTACATAATTTACTGTATCTTTTAACTGGTGTAACCAAATTAGTTGAAACTTGGAGCGTTTGTTAAGCGATAGTATACCAACCGATTGCTTCAAAAAGTTTGGCTCTACCATTCATAGTTTTGAAAATATTTATTATCAATCTTTAAAATCGATTTTCTTTAATACACTCAACCCCCGGTGGTTGGTCACTTTTTCGTTTGACACTTTTTTAGTTTGTACCCCGTTGGTTGGTCAAAGTCAAACTAAAAAGTGACGAACTGTCACTTTTTACACGGCGCTCACGCACACTATCAAAACAAACGTTTGGTAGTGTGTGTAAACTCCGTGTAAAAGGGGTGTCAAACTAAAACGTGACCCCTTTCGTTTGACAACAGTTGGTGTCAAACCATCGGGGTTTGAGTGTAGTACTAAATAGTCGTTGTCACAAGATAGCATGCAGCTGACGAAACACTACCTCTTAAGCTGTTAATTGATCTTCACACTTGTTTTAGCCTTTCAGTCGCTGTTCTAAACAACTTAGTTGCAGCAGAACCAAGATCAAAACAATTTTCAATAAATTTTGAAATTCCCGGGATTTCCCGGGAAATTGGTTGAAAATTTCCTGTTTCCTGGAAAATTTGTAACCCAGAGAAATTGGACGCTCTAGCGGTTTGCCGTTCTTGCATACAACTAAAAATTTACTGCAATATGTAAGAGAAGCGGAGAAGGGGGGGGGGGGGGTGATTTTGCGGTTGTCCACGCTCCATACAAAAAAAATTGTGAAAAGAAAAAAGTGGCCACGTGGTTGTTGATGGTCCCATATTACCTCTTTTAGATGCAATATTAGCGGGTAATATGCACACTCTAAGGGAAAACTGTGATTTCTTTACCATAACAGCATTTCTGTGGGAGAAATTTGTTAGATGTCCTAAAACAACTATAACCTCAAACCTATCAGATTTCTAAAAATATTTTCGATTCGATTTCGACTCGTTTTTTTTTTCTATATTCTGAGAAAAAATGCACAAGTCTTTCATCAACAGAACGTTTTCTGTTTTCTTTTCTTGCTCAAAATCAATAATTCCCGCTTCGACTCGTTTCGATGAGTCGTCTTAGAGATGAGGATGAGAATAAATAGCGATACATGCTGTGCAAAACACCGCTCCTTCTTTTTGCTCCATAACTTTCCCACACCTCTGTAATTGGGGGTAGGGAAAGGAGGAAAAAAAGAGTTTGGAAACAACAAAAAAAAGCTGAAAAGAACACAAAAACAGCATCCCTGCTGCTACGGCGATTGTGTCATTTTTCTTGTTCGCATTTGGCGCGAAACTTGGACCGATTTCTTTTGCTATCATGAGCACTTTTTTCCGGAAGAGGAGGGAATTGGCTTCGAAATGCGTATAGACATAGAGTCAGGGTTTGAGAGGGGAGGTTGTTTGACCTAGTTAAGAAGGATATCCGGGTATGGAGACTAGCTTTGCGTCGCGCTCCAATTGTTGGAATGGCTGATGCAAGATTTCATAACAACATTTTTTGATATTGCATTATTTCAAGTTTTTGGAAAACTCATTGAAAATCTTTTCATTTATCAAAAACAAACTCATTTATAAACAACAATAAAACACACAATTAAAAGTACCTTTGTACTGGTCCAGAGCTTGCAAAATGAGCAACAACAAAACAAAGGTAAAACAAAAAGACAAGCCAAATGACGCCCCAAATGGGAAGAGAGAAAGAAGATGACGGTGGGTGGTCTGATCCTTAACTATGCGCCATCGCGCTTCTTTTGTCTCAATACTTGTGCTTTTGGCGGTACACTTTTGAAGGGGAAAATGGGTGATTCTATGCCTCGTACTTGTTGTGAAACTTGGTTTGTTTTATATGCAGATTTATAAAAATGTTTTTTAAGTTCACATTTTATCAAATTTCAAATTATTAATTGTTTTCTTTGTGTTCAAATGAATACTAAGTCTTGTCTTGTCAAGTCAAGTCAAGTCTTGATGCTTTATTATCAACATTGAGCCCATACTTCGAGCTTAACATTTAATTAGGGAACAAAAACTGCGATTCGAGAAAATCGCTGGCAAAAAGTGGACAACTTGTTTTAATTCCTATTTTTGTTATTGCTTTTGGGGTGTTTTTTTTTAAACTCCTGACTCAAAAGCAAAAACTGGAAATTCGGTTTATTGGACCTTTAAAAAAACACACACACCATTACTCTTAATTCTGGAGTTTTTTTTGAAAAGGTCCAATAAACCAAATTTCCAGTTTTTGCTTTTTGGGTGTTTTTAGGACCGCCTTGAGTCAGGGGTATTGAAAAACACCCAAAAAGCAAAAACTGAAAATTTGGTTTATTGGTCCTTTTCAAAAAAACTCCAGAATTCTACCTCTGGACTGGCTCTGCCTTCACTGACAACAATCAACCAAGCTCCCCTGCAAATCGACCAGCAAGACAAAGTTCACGCAAAGAAAAATCGTTCCGCTTTGTGCATTTTTTCCTCTTTTGTCCGGAACGTTGCTCAGCGTCGTCTGGGCGGTGCTGCGTTTCTTCCGACGACCCCTTTCACACGGTATAAAAGTTCATTGCTGGCAAACTTCTCAAAACTATTAGCAAAGAAGCACAAACATACATGCTCGACGAACAACCCCTGTTACGCCCTCGTGCAGATCTCCTTCCGTCCGGTTTGTTGGCGCCTCATCAGCCAAATGGAACCCAATTATCTAAGAACTAGTGTGGATTTCTTTCCGTTTAATTGAAAAATTCGACAAGCTTTGACTAAACTCGGAAATATTGCAATTGTTTAATGCTTTTTTTCATGTAACCCCCGATTTAAGTAGCAAGCCCCCCTCTTCAATTGTGGTACATTTTAAGCAGACACACCGTGACGACCTGCATGTACCGATCCCAGAGGCACCGGATGTCCTGGTTGTCCCGCGGAACCTCCATGTCCAGGACGCTCTGCGTGAGACACTTCATGAACTGCGTCACGTGGTCCTTGGACCAGTTGTTCTGCTTCCACGGTTCGATCAGCCGCTCCGTCAGCTCCAGAAAGAGCTGGCGCAGCTCGCGCGTCCGGTGCAGCCCGCCGGCGATCGTGATGATCGAGCGCCAGTACGAGCGGAAGTTGCCGTCGATTTCCTGGAAGACGCGATCCAGCATGGTCGGCTTGAGGCGCATCGTCACCAAGCTGCGGAATGCGGGAGAAAAGGTTTGAGAAAGTTGCGATAAAAAATCACGAAACAACAACAACAAAAACAAATTTTATATAAACCTTCTTGAAAAGGAAGAACACGTGAAAGTTTTCAAATTACTGGATAAAGGAAATCAATCAGTCAATTGACTTTATGTTTTACTATCATAATACTGACCAAAATCTCTATTTACAGTCATCCCACATATTCGGAACGGTTTCCAGATCGGCCAATGTTCAAAAAATCATAGCAAATCGATAATTGAACTTAATGATTCGCTTTTACCTTCATTTGAAAGCTTTTCTTGCGATCTTTTGAATGCTGTATCGAACATCTGCAAATTTTAACTTTTATATGAAGTTTTTGAAGAATTTCTTTGACCCTTGAAATCCACAAATTCGGAACACTTTTTTCTTACGAATGTAAACAAACTTTGAATCTCTCCAGGATTACTTATTTATTACCAAATAATGACTTCACACACTGAAACCAATGAAACTCAAGCTTAGTGATGTATTATACATGGTTTGATAACTTTTGTTGTGAAAATATCAGTTAAATTCAGGTGTTCCACAATTGTGGGAGGCACAATAACATCCCACAATTATGAAACAGGACATTTGGATGCAGTGTTTTGCTGCTCTGGACAAAATAGTCTTGGAATGAAGTTTTTTGTTCAAAAAGTACTACTTTTACTAGTGAAATATCAAGATAATGTCTAAATGAAGGTTCTAAAAATAGTAGAGTCGACAGAAAAGCTACTTTTGGCATGCTATTGACAAATTATCATAAAAGTGTTCCGAATTTGTGGGTGTTCCGAATTTGTGGGATGACTGTACCTACAATTTTCAAAAACTGATGCGCAAAACCCATGCTGAGTTTTTTTTTCAATTCAGCTATAAATATTTTTCTCGAAATTTTATTATAAATCAAATTTAAATAACTATGTACCAATTAACTATATCGGAATAATTTTAAAAAGGCCTTAATGTGAATTACTTCCATCATTGCCATGATTTTTCGTCCAAAAAAAAATTGCGTCCATACCACTATTTAAATTCCTTTTATTGTACGATCAGTTCCTAGCTGGACTCGGTCGCTGGAAACGACCGGCGACTCAACGACCGACGAAATAGGCGGCGGGCCAGATGCGGGCATAAAAATGTCAAAATCTCTTCCCCCCTCACTTCGTCTTACCATCCAGCTGCAGTTTTGTTGACAAACAAACGGAGCACGCGGTCGCATGATGGCGGCATCGAGCCAGAATTAGGGGTGATCATGTGTTTTTTCAAGATAAATAATATTTTCCGACCGAATAAAAATTGCGAGCATGTTCCTGATGTCGGAGAAGTGATAAAAAAGCAAAATTTTAATCCATATTTTTTCTACAAATTAATTTTTTTTTTCACTCCAACTGGGAACCCCTAGGTCTATCCACGACCGTTTCCAATGACCGTGAGTAAATAAATATTTTTACTCTGTACACCCCCTAGCTTTGAAATATATTTGCAACAGCCTAAGTGGAAAATGTCTAAATTAATTCAAAAATTCCGTCCGTTTTCCGATTCGAGCTAATCCTATTTAAAAAAAAATCTAATCCTTTCATTTATTTCAAGTAATAATATTAAGCCATTTTTTGTAATTCTAGGTTCAATTTTCAAAACAACATGAGTTATGGGTTTCCTATGCAGATAGGACCTTTCGAAAATTTAATCTAAAATTATAGTTCACTATTTTTAGGCACGAATCAGAGTATGGTGATCTTGAACAACTTTTTTAGAATAATACTCCATTATTAAAAAAAACACGTTTGATTTAATTGGAAAAACCGACGAATAGAATTATCTACTTGCGCATGTATTGCGTGTACGTACACGAAGGATTTTTAGGTTAAAATTTGTACCCGCCAGCAAAAACAAATGGTTAGTGTGCGTGAGATCGGGCTTAGATAGCTCTATTAATTGCCCATCCAAGTAAAATTGTTCCTCTTGGTGAGATGTCAGACGAAATATTCAGATATTGAACTTTTTTCAGACCTTTACAAATCATACAGATGGAAAAAAATGCAACACGAAACAAGGGTGGATAACCATTTTGACAGTTAGAACTATTTTGCACTTTCTCAAGCTTCCGGCAACTTTTTCTCAAAATTCGAAATGGGAAACAATAGCTGACCTCCCCAGCTACCATTTAACACTAATATTTTGTAATGGAGCACCCGCAGTCGAGCAGTTTTTGACAGTTCGCTCCATAAAAAATACATAGTAGAAAAAAAACAAAAACTGCTCGAATGGAAGTGCTCCATTGTCTGCGAAATTGCAAAATTGTTACTGCTGTCGAAATGCTTATGCACCCTTTTCAAATGTTGCTCCAGAGTTGTTGTTTGTTTACAGTTTTTTTTTCTTTTTGAGTATTAAGCCACTTAATCTTGATAACGAGAACTACTGTAGCGTGTTTCCCATTTTTACTGTTACAGTCGACTCTCTGGCTGTCGATCTTCTCGATATCAATATTGTTCCATGTACCGATGAATTCTTCAGTCCCTTCAAACTGCATAATTCGATTGTCTTTATTCCTCGATATATTCTCTTGCTTGAAGAATCTCTTCCTCGATGGTCCCTTGGATTCGATTTGCTTTGAACATCTATTTCGGTTGTCAATAATTTCTCTTTCTCGTGGCTTGCGTAGACATTTTTTTTTTTTTTTTTGAAAAACGAAGCTTTGAAGGGAGTTTGACATTTCTTTGTTTTTGTTTGTTGGACGTTGCCATGATTCTCTCCCATAGCTGGTTAGCAAGAAAAAACTAATTTCAATCGAGTCTTCATTTTGCAGCGTTCTGTAAACCCACAGTCGAGCAGTTTTTGACAGTTCGCTCCATAAGAAATACATTGAAGAAAAAAGCAAAAACTGCTCGAATGGAAGTGCTCCATTCACTTTGGCACAAAAATCGTCGTGCGGCAAGACAGCACGATCAAGACGATTTGTTCTATAGTTGTATGAGTATAAATCTAAGTATTACACAGATTTAATTTTTTAATAATTTCGTAGCCGGCCTTCGAATATTGATTTGAAAGTAGCTGTGCCAAATATGAATCAAATCGGGTAAGATTTAGCGTTGAAGGTTGTATGAAAAAAATTGTAAAAATTTATGGGAAAAGTCATTTTCCCGAAATTGGTTAGGAAAAGGGTGTTAAGAAATGTAATGCCAACCAACTTGGTTCGGATGTGACCTTACCATTTTATCTCCTTCTCCTTTTCAAGTAAGTAACGTATTTCTCTCAAATCCAGCAGAAATTCCTTATCCATTTCGGTGTCGTAATAGTCCGGCCCCGCGTGCTGATACGTATAAGTCCAACTGGTCATGATGGCCTAAAATAAATGTTTGCTTTTAAAACTACTCCGCGGCTTCAATCATTCCCCCAACTATACCTGCGCACACTCGAAAAAGTCCCGAAAGTTCAGGTACTGCAGCTTCCGCTTGGTCGTCTCGAACCGCAGACACGCGATAAACACGACCGCCGCGTACTTCTGGGCCAGCTCGTCCGGCAGCAGAAATTGCTGCTTGATGTTGGTCATCGTGTTGCCCGGTATGTCCTCGACCGCCTTGAAGATGCGCTTGATGTTGTCGAACTGGCGCCGGCACGACTTGAGCCGCACGCCCGTCTTCTCCGCGACCTCGTCCAGATCTTTGCGGTTGCGCGAGTTGAACTTCTTGCCGAACAGCTCGCGCGCCACCGCGTCGTCCATGGAGTAGTATCTGAGAGGTGGGGTTTTTTGCGTTAGTTTTCTCGAGTATTAAGTTGAAGGTTGAAAGCTTACTTTTCTATCAACAGGTTGCGGCTTTGAGGTTCCAGCTGGAATGATGGTTGCTCCGAGAGCTTTGGCGGTGTGTGCAGGATACGCTCCAGCAGCGAGTAAGTACGGTAATGATCAAGTACATCGGAAGTTATCAGATCCAGTGGAATGCCTACCATCATGTTTCCCTTTTGTTTGAGCAGCGTTACGGCCTCGGTAGCTGGGTTGAGAGGGAATATCAGAAGCAATTTTGACGACAATGTATCGATCATACTTACAGGAGTAACCTTCGATCCATAGCTGGTACAACTCCGGATCGACTAACGTGTAATTGCTAATAAAAACATCCACCTCGGCAAACATGATGAGATTTGTACTTTTTTCGTTCTGACAGAACAGAACTGTCACGATTGGTTCGTGTTTGTAAACAGAGAGCATTAAGGTGAAGAGAAACGAGCATGGCGCATGCGCGCAGAGAGCACTTTTCACCTTAAATGGTGATGATCTTTGAAGTTCATCGTAACTTTTTGAACTACATTTTTTGAAAAGTGATCGTATTCCAAGCATTATTTGTACTAGAAACGTTTCTGATCTTGTTACAAAATCAAAAGTTTCAAGACTTGACAAATTTTGATTGCATCAATCGCACTTATTCCACGCAACCTCCCACGATCGCGATCGTTTCATGAACCACTCTCCCCGGACCCAATGTAAACAGAGAGTGACCACGTGCTTCTCCGCCGATATCGGAGAGCAAGCCAGCACGTGCTTCCAGCGGTGTTCATCCTCTCACCAAACCCTCCTGCCCGATCGCAGAGTCATCTGTCGAAGTCGATGCAAAACGATTCAAACCGATCACGCTGGTTCACGTCGATCCGCACTTTTACTCTGATCGTTGATAAGTACGGACGTTCAAACGTATAGCTCGCGCTGGAAGAATTTCTTGAGTTCGTTTTAAAGTGCCAAAAGCGGGTCAAGTCGTTGATTTTCGGTTGCGGAACGGGTAGATTCGCGTAGTGGGCAGCGTAGCCGTTACGGTGATATAAGATACAAGTGGATCGTGATCGTTACAAGTGAAATATTTCAAAAGAACGGCGTTTAGCGCGAAGTAGCGATGCCGTCTTGAACCAAGTGATCGACAGGCGTTATATATTAGGAATCAACCCACGTGATCTCGTCCAAAAAGCCTAAAACCCGCAAAATTTCCCCTCAAAACCCAGAATTTTGAGTCAGCCATGCGAATAGGCTGGCTTGTTCTAGCGCTTTCAAGCGCTCACTTTGCAATAATTAGCACTGCCAGCCGTAACGCTACTGATAACGATGAACTGTGGACGCTTCTGCTGAACGGAAGACTTGACCAGATCAAAACAAAAACAGCGGCAGAGGTCAGACCCGCGGTCAGCGCGTCGTCGTCGGAGGAGGAGCCGGCCGTCCATTCACAAACGGGTAGCGTCGAAGACGATGACGCCGCCGCAGCCGATAAGGCTACGATCTTCGACGATGAACAGCTGTTTGGCGGTGTTCAGGACACCAGCAAAGAGAAGCCCGTAGGTGACGATAACGAGGCGACTGTGTCAACAGCGGCGCTGTTTGATGAGGCGTTTGCGTCCTCCGGCGACGGAGAAGGTGGCGAAGAGCTGGACGATAAGGATGGAATGCAGGCTGATGCCGGTGGCGGGATGGATGACGAGATCTTCGATGTTTTGCGCAGACAGCCGGCGTCACGTGAGGTGCTGGGATTGCTCGGGCTGTTGAAGGAGCGTAACAAAACGGAAGACATGATGCAGAAGCTGAAGAACGTTGTGCGGCCGATGTCCGAACGGATCGCCGATGGGCTTCCGAGCATTTTGGAGGATAAGGAGGTGCCAGCGGAACCTAGTGAACCAGTACAAGCAGAATCACTGGTGTCGGACAGTGCTCATTTGCCTCCGGTTACGAATATCCTGATCCCCAAACTTGGCGAGAAGCTGGCCACTATTCGCAAAAGTTACGAAGCCCCTGCCGACGGTCAACGTAGTTTGGTGATCGTGTTCGACGCAACCGGCTCCATGCTGGACGATCTGCACCAACTGCGAGAAGGTGCCAAGCTGATCATCGACGAGATCACCCAGCTGAAGAACAACCCAATCTACAACTACGTGTTCGTTCCGTTCCGCGATCCTCAAGTAGGGCCCCGACTCGTCACCCGTAACAAGGATGAACTACTGCAAGCGCTGGAGAACCTTCAAATCTACGGCGGTGGTGACTGTCCGGAGAACGCCATGGCCGCTCTATCCGATGCGATCGAGGCTTCACTACCGAACTCCTTCGTGTACGTGTTCACCGATGCTACCGCCAAGGATTTCAAGCTAGATCAGCGAGTTTTGCGACTGGTTCAGCAAAAACAAACTCCCATAACTTTCCTGTTGACTGGCTTCTGCGATGGTCGAGACACGCCCGGTCATGAAGTCATGCGGGACATCGCCGCGGCAAGCAATGGTCAAATCATCGATCTCAAAAAAGATCAAATTGAACAGGTTCTCGTGAGCATTAAAGGCATGCTGGATATCGATCACGTCCCATTGAAAGCGGTGGACTCAAAGCAAGGAGAAACTCATGACATTGACCTGAACGTGGATGGTACCTTGAAGGAGTTTAGCGTGTCCGTCTCCGGTCACCGACCGAGCATCGAAATCATCGATCCTCACCAAGTCCCTTACAACAACACCAAATCCGTACTAGACCTAGAGAACATCAAAGTCGTAAACGTGGCCGGACCTTCCCCAGGCAAGTGGAACATCAAAGCTGGTTCCAACTCGTCGAACTCGGTTCGACTCTCCGGCAACAGTGACGTCAAGTTCAACTTCGGCTTTTCCCCGTCCAAACCGAACTCCATCGAAGCCCTATCCCGACAACCGGTACTAAACGTGGACAACGTACTCACCGTCCATCCCTCCCAGCCGAACCTCGTCGGCAACCTATCCCACGTAACCATCGACTCGCACGACACCAACCAACTCGGCGCCACCAACTTCAAGTTCAACCTCAAGCTGCACCCTCACCAGCTCGCAGACTCAACACCCGTCTTCATCACCCCCGCGTTCAAAACGCCCCGCCAAAAGTTCAAGATCTCCGTCGCCGGCAGCGACTCCAGCGGAAACCCGCTCGATCGGCTGATTTCCACAGCTATCCAAGCGGTCGGGCTGACCGTGCCGGAAATGTCGCTGGATATCGCCGACGTCGAGCTGCTCGAGGGGGACAGCCTGAAGATCAGCTGCCGCGCGGACTCGTCATCCACCATGCTGGTCCAGTGGAAGCGCTTCGATCGACTGCTTGCGGAGAGCAGCTTTGAGTAAGTATTGTTACAAGACCTGCTTCATTCTACTGACTTCACCACTTCAGCTCGACAGGTGTTCTGGACCTTGCGCTGAGCAACGTTACCACGAAACACTCCGGACGGTACACGTGCCGTGCGGCGAACAGCGTAGGCGAGCAGGAAATCGTGGCCAGCGTTAAGGTGTCGCCGCGTCCCGAGCCGGAAGTCGGAGTCTACCCGAAGGATATTGTAGCGTTTGAGGGGGAGCGTATGTTGTTCTTGCGGTGCATCCTGAAGAACATTGACAGCTCGGCGAGCGTGGTTTGGAGTCACAACGGGAACAAGCTGAACCACGCGCTCGGGAAGGAATACCTGGAGATTCACAACATAACCTCCAAGGACGATGGCTCGTACGAGTGTCGGGTGGAGTCCAATGGACGCATTCACTGGGATTCAACGCGGTTGAGTGTGGAGTATGGTCCAAAGGCGCCGAACGCTCCACTCATGGTAACGGCGCCTTACGGTCAACCCCTGACCGTTGAGTGCGGCTTATCGGGGAACCCGCAGCCAGCGGTCTCGTGGAGCTTCCAATCGCTGGAAGATTCCGAGGAGCAAGCTCTCATGGTAACGGACTTTAACCTGTCGCTGCCGGCGGTAACGCCGGACGTTGAAGGTTTCTACACCTGCGAAGGTAGCAATCGTCACGGTAGCGCTAAAAGCGTGGTCTTTGTGCGAGGGGATGCCAATGGTGAGCTGATCTTGGCGAAGGTTCTGATTCTTGACTAATTCAACACTTCTTGCAGATCCTCCGAAAATCCCGAAGCCCGAAGAGCAGATCCTGTACGTCAAACCGGGAGCAAAGGTCGTCCTGAACTGTTCGTGTGACCTGTGCCAGCCGTTGAGCGAGTATATCTGGACAAATGGTCGGCTCACGTTCGAGAGTAGTGCGTACGAGGTGCAAGGCAACGTCCGGGTGTATCTAAATGTCGAGCAATCTCGGAACGCCATCCAGTATCGGCTGACGATCGATGACTTTGGTCCGGAGGACCAGGGAAGCTACAGCTGTATCCTGTCGAATGCCCACGGAGCGGATAGCATCGTGACCGAAGTGCGCCTGATGGAGACTCCACAGGTAGACGGAGTGCTGGTGAACGATAACCCCTCTTCGATTGGGGTAGAGTTCATCGGGTTGGAAGATTCCGTGAACTACCTGACGTGTGACGCTACCGGCCTTCCGGAACCGAAAATCCAATGGTTCGTGAACGAGACCGCACTCAACGATGATCAACCGTTTACGCTGCTGAACGATAACAAAACGCTGTTTTTGATTGAAGTCTTTGATCAGAGCTACGCTGGAAAGTACTCCTGTGTCGCTTCCAATCCAATGGGATCGTCAACTGGTGAGCTATCCTTGCTGTACGGAAGTGCTCCAGCATTAAACAGTCAGCCACCTTCCACCATGAACGTAGAGGTTGGTGATCGCGTAGCTCTAGATTGCGAAATCACCGGCTATCCAAAACCCAGCATTGATTGGTACTTTAATGATCGTCCGCTTTACACCAGCGAGGTTTCGTTCGTAGCCAATCTCGATCACTCCGGACTGTACACATGCAATGCAAGCAACACCTTTGGACAGCTCTCGTCTACCACGATGGTTCTGGTGCACGGCAAGCCACAGTTTGAAGTCGGATCTCCAGAAGATGCAGCGATCGCGGTTTCCAAGCAACAGAACGTTACCCTGCAGTGCATCGCTACCGGATTCCCGAAGGTAAGTTTTGATCGAGTTTGATTACGGGATTCAGTGACCCTAGACCATTTCTAGCCCAACATCACTTGGAGCTTCGAAGGTAACACGATCAACTCGCCGTCGAACGCGATCGAGAGCGAAACAACGCTCACGATCACGAACATATCAGCGCTGAATCAGGGATCGTACGTTTGCTACGCGGAAAATGCGCTTGGGAGTGCTCAGAAGGTGTACTACCTGCTGGTTAAAGGTATTATTTGAAGTATTTTTTTTTTTATTTGATCATTATAGCAGACGTGATCTTTCAGAACCACCGAAGATCACTGCGACGCATCCAACGCAAGTTCAGCTCCTCCCAAATCAGAAGATTCTACTAGACTGCGCCGGTAACGGTAACCCACCACCGCTTGCCACCTGGACCAAAAACGGGACACCTATCCGTACCAACACTTCGCTAGAATTGTCCCACACAGCTGAATCGTCCGGAAACTACACCTGCACTTTGGAAAACGTTGAAGGCACTGACAGTCATACGACAGAAGTGATCGTAATCGATCCTCCAAGGAAAGCGGCGAATATCACCGCAGGAGATCAACCCATCCAAACCAAGATCAACACCCCGCTAACGCTCGTCTGCCCGTTCGACAACTACGACAGCTTGCTCTGGCAGCTGAACGAGCGCAATCTGGACACCTACCTGGACCTGACCGACGTCCGCCTCCTCCAGAACATCCTCCAAATCGAAAAACTCCGCCAAGCTCACCAGGGCACGTACACCTGCTTCGTGGAGAACCCCGCTGGTCGCAACAACCACTCGTTCGTGGTGGGCATCCTGTCACCTCCCACCATTCAGCAAGCGGACCCAGAACTAGCGGAATCGGAGCAGCAGCTCCAGCCGGTAGCGGAGGTTAGTCTGCTTAGCGGCGAGCAGCTTCGGCTGGTGTGTCATGCCAGCGGGTCACCACCGCCGGCTATTACGTGGAACCGGGACAATGCCGTGCTAACGCGGGGAAGTGAGCTGGCGATTGAAAGCGTGGACTCGCACCATACTGGACTGTATACTTGTGTGGCGGAGAACGATCTTGGGGTAGCGAGAAAGGTGTACCGATTGGACGTGATGAGTTCGCCGCAGCACTGGGGAGATCCGACCGCCTTTGTTGAGGTTTTCAAGGATGAAGACTTGAGGTTGGAGTGTGGGATGCATGCCAATCCACCGGCCAGCATTCAGTGGAGCAAGGAAAAGTAAGTTGGGTGTTACGGAGTCCGCGGATGATTATTTGAGCATCTTCTTGCAGTGAAATTTTGGACGAGTTCGAAGAAGTTCTAGAACTTAATACGATCCAGCCTCAGGACTCCGGGTTGTACACATGCGAAGCGGAGAACATCTTTGGAACAGCGGAGAAGAAGTACCACGTAACGGTGTATCGTGAGTTGTTTGATATCGTGATCTGCAAGACTTCTCAACCATTTTAAATTTTCAGAACCCGCTGAGATCACCTCTTTCCCGCCGAATCAAACCGTCATAGCTGGAACCGTCTTCGCGTTGGAGTGCGAAGCAGTCGGCAGTCCGCTGCCGATCGTCAGCATCATCCACAAAGGAGAAATCCTGGCATCGTCCGCGGATCTCGAAATTGACGGCATGCTGCTCGATCAGTCGTACCGGGTCAAGTCAAAGCCGTACGCGCTCCAGACGCAGCAGTTCCTGGCAACGAAGCTGTCCCAGTACGAGCTGCGACTGAGCCTATCCCAAGCGAACGTTGCGGAAGGTTCCGCCGGGAAGTATCTCTGTCTGGCGCAGAATGCCGTCGGATACGACGAGCGATCGTCGAAGGTGATCGTTTACGTGCCACCTTTCGTTCAGCTGAACAAGCTGAAAGCAGCTCGCAACTTCGCCATCCTGGAAGGTCTCCCGCTGTACCTGTTCTGTCCGATTGGAGGCTACCCGAAGCCAGCGCTGAGTTGGTTCCGCAACGGGAAGCCCATCAAGTTCAACGGTCAAACGCTGTTCATGTCGGCGACAACCCGCAAGGATCAAGGGAACTACACCTGCCTGGGAGAAAACTCCGTCGGTAAGGCCGAGTTGAGCTTCTCGGTAGGTATCCTGATTCCTCCGACGATGATCAACAGCGTGGTGGTCAGCGATGACGAGGTGGCCGACGAACCGGAGCAGGAAGAGATCTCCATTCTGAAAGGAGACAACGTAACGCTCGACTGTGCCAGCCTTGGAAACCCCAAGCCGGAAATATTCTGGACCAAGGTGGTGTACTTGGACGAGAAGCTCAACGAGCAGCTGGCGGACAAGGACGCCGTGCTCGAGCTGTACAACATCGAGTCCACCTCGACGTACTCCTGCTACGTCAACAATACGGCAGGAGCCACGCAAAAGCTGTTCCACATCGTGGTGCAATCTCCGCCACGGTTCAAGACCATCGAGTACGACCCGAAGCCGGCCGTCTCGTGGCACCACAGTTTGGATCTGAACTGTGAGCTGGTGGGGGTTCCGGAAGCGGAAGTGCAGTGGACCAAGGACGATGTGGTGGTGGCTGGTGGTCAGGGGAAGGGACTCTTCCTGGCCTCGAATGGACATGTGCTGCGCATTTCCAGCGCTCGTGACAGCGATGGTGGCCAGTACAAGTGCGTTGGACGCAACCTGCACGGCCAGGTCAGCCGAGAGTTTTTGGTAATCATTGAAGGTAAACACTTTCTTCTGTGCTCTACTTATTTCATTGTTCCGGACGCAGCGCAATCGCTGCTGATCATTTACCACCCAATCGCCCACTAACCTGTCATGTTTGTTTCCATCGAGTAATCACTAATCCGGATTTCGGCCACCGTTTTCAACTCAACTCAATCACTTCCGCACACTTCCATGCCAAACGAGTTGTCAACTGTCCCAAATTTAAATGTAAACATAATCACGCATTCACGTCAACTCGCTGTCAATCATACACGCTTATGGCAGAAGAAGTCTTTTGTGGGTGTTTGATACTTTTTTTCCGCTATCTGTCAAACTTCATCAAGATTCCTCAATCTGAGGTAGATCGGCAAAAATGCAATTTTTTCAAGGGTGTAATGCATGCTAAATTCAACCTCCCTTCCAGTCCCGGTCAGCTGGTCCCCGTGGGGTGACTGGAGCGCGTGCAGCGCCACCTGCGGCAAGGGAACGCAGTTCCGGTCGCGCATCTGCCTGCTTCCGAGCGGATCGCCGGCCCACGGACACCAGTACAACTGCGAGGGCGAAAACGTGCAGGTGAAGAACTGCGAGATGCTACCGTGTCCGGTGAACGGCGGCTGGAGCGCGTGGACCAGCTGGAGCAACTGCTCGCTGGAGTGCGTTACGGAGTACTCGGGGTTGAGGTCGGTGCGGTTCCGCAACAGGAAGTGCGACTCTCCGGCACCGTCGCTCGGCGGGAAGGCTTGCGTGGGGGAGGAGTACGAAGAGGAGGTTTGCAGTGTGAAGTTCTGCCCGACGGACGGGGGTTGGACGCCGTGGACCAAGTGGACGCCGTGCAGCGAAACGTGTGGCTTTGGGCGGACGCTTCGCTGGAGGAGCTGCGTGAATCCGGCACCTCGCAATGGTGGACTGCCGTGCCAGGGGTCGGAGAGTGAGATCAAGATCTGCAAAGAGCGGGAGTGCATCGTTGATGGCGGGTGGTCCGAGTGGAGTCCGTGGTCCAAGTGTAGCAAGACGTGCGGTGTTGGAGTTCGCAGCAGGAAGCGGACGTGCGACAATCCGGAACCGAAGAACGGAGGTCGCGAGTGTGAGGGAGAGAACGTCGAGCTGGAGAAGTGTTCTTCGAAGTCTTGCCGGAACGATGCGCTGGTGAAACACATTCAGCGGGATAACAAGGTAAGAGTGGGTTAGGGTTGTGAGTTCTTGATGGTCAACTGAGAATCTCGCTTTCAGCGCAAGTTCTCTCCACTTCTAACGTACGAGTCGAAGTATCCAGTCGATGGAGACAGCGACTACGAGGATCAACCAAATGAACCGCAAAAGTTCAAGGTTGTTCGCAACTTTGAGTTCGCCGAGACGCCTCCGGTCGAGTACGTCGATGGACCTGTGGTGGAGTCCGACCTTGAAGATCTGGACGAAGGTCACCACCAAATTACGGTAAGTTTGAAGAACACCGTCAACCTGACACAGGACACGGCCGCGTACAACCTGAACTTTGGTGGAAGGACCAACTCAGTGGAGTACGTTTGCGCTACCGGAATGGTGTTCAACGAGACGCTCAGACGGTGCGTGGACGTGAACGAGTGCGAAACCGGCGAGCACCGCTGCACCGAACTCGGACAGATCTGCGTCAATACCAACAGTGGGTACGAGTGCCTCTGCATGGAGGGCTTCCGTATGACCCAAGGAGGACGCTGCACGGACATCAACGAGTGCCGCGAGGACAGTCACGAGTGCTCGCACTTTTGCGTCAACAACCCCGGCGGGTACGGCTGTCTCTGTCCTGCAGGTCACTTGCTGGCCGCCGACGGAAAGACTTGCACCAGGAGACGAACCCGCGAGGAGCCAGCGTTCAGCATCATGAACTACGAGACGAACTGTCCGGAAGGTTATCAGCTCGATGGGAACAAATGCTTGGGTAAGCTACTCATAAGGTCATACCAAGCAAAGACTAAGGAATCCTTCCCCCTCCAGATATTGACGAATGCGCGCTCAAGGAAGACGAGTGCAACGAGGAGCAATCCTGCCTGAACACCAAGGGATCGTACCTTTGCGTACCAACGGCTTGTCCGGAAGACTACGATACCGACATCCTGCTCAAGTAACCCCAACTAACCCACAGCTTATCTACAACCTAACCTCCCCTTCCATCCCTCTTCCAGCCAATGCTACCGGGACTGCCGGGAAGCGTACGACCTCACCTGCCCGGACGGTGCCCTCGTCGAGCAAACGCTCACCTACAAGGTAATCTCGCTGAAGCGTTTCAGCGCGAAGCAACCCATCGCGGTGCTGTCCATTCCGGCCTTCCAGCACGCCACCATGAGCACCAACTTCTCGTTTCTCGAGCGGACGTACGAGCACGTGTTTGCGCTGGAAAAGACGCCACAGGCGTCCGCGAACGGAGGAGCGGTCTACCTGTACGCGAATCGAAAGTTCCAGCGGGGCAAGATCTACAAGCTGAAGGTGGTGGCGCGTGCCTTTGGCGTCGAGTCCGGCACGATGGACTACGTGCACCGGTTCGTGGTGTACGTGCACTGTGTGGAGTGAGTTTTTTAGGGAGGGATTGGGTAGGATTAGTTGAATACTCATATTGTATACGTCGAATTTCATTTATATTGACATTATGACGAATGGATGTTCAACTTATTAAGAAAGAAATTTTCTTTGTTTTTCTACGATATTATAATTATACGATAATAACAGGATGGCTCAAATCTCATTTTCGAATCGGGTCCTAAAATTAAGCCAAAATTTGTGAGCCCAGTTAGCGAGCAGCCTTCGGTGACGAACAAAAACTGTACTGCCCATGTTTGCCCACCTTTGAAAATATTTTTGAAAAGCTACTAAAACCTGGGCGCTGAAAAGTGGTTCGCAAAACGGCCTCAATTTTGAACTGTCAAAGTGGAACCAATTTACTTGTTATCGACCATGATTTTTTGTTTACACGAATGCAAAATGTGTGGCTTTTGAGCACCTCGAGTTGAAGTCAAGAAAGTTGAAGGCGAGATTGTCATTTTAAAAAAATAAGTGTAAGTTGTTTATCGAGTGGATGCGGTTGTATCCATCCAGAAGCTGACTTTATTGTTTGATTCTGTTTGAAAACCTGGTTTAGTAACTCTGTTTGTTGGATCATCTTCGCTAGAATTAGCAGCAGGATTCCAAAATCAGCCAGGGAATTTATCTGCGATATCACAGAATGACACTCTCGCCGCAGTTCTTCGTCATCCTTAAAAAAGAAAAAAATCTAACCGATCGAAACGCGACAATTCTCCAGCAAAAATGTCAAAAACTAGACAAAATAAAACACTTACTGCTGATTATAAAACAGCTCATTTAAAAAGTCAGAAAAAAGTCATGCTTGTGCTTGAACAGCCTCCTACTTTGTAGATGTGAACAAAATAGGATCATTCGAAAATCACGTTACGCATTCTCTCTACACTCTACCCCCGATGGTTTGACACCCCTTTTACACGGAGTTCACACACACTACCAAAAGTTTGTTTTGATAGTGTGCGTGAGCGCCGTGTTAAAAGTGGCAGTTCGGCACTTCGTAGATGGACCAACGGGGTACAATGAATACAAAGAGACGATTTATGCCTTTTAAATCCGCTATATATTTTAATATTTGGACAGATACGTATTTCGTCTACTACAAAAAATTGCATGCAATATGTGGGAGTAGCGAGCAGCACTAATTCTCCATACAAACTTTGGAGAAAAACCATTCGACCCAGTTTAGCTGCGCAGAAATTTTGTTGGTCGGTGTTATCCGAAGTGAAATTTGTCAGAGGCCTTCGGTTAATCGAGTCTGGACTATATTATTAAACGAACTTAAACATTTAAAAAATGATTATAAACGTAGGGGAAATTATTTTAAATTGTTATCAACTGATGAAAAACAAAAATTATTGTCCTCTGATTTTTCGGGCCGTTTTGGAAGGGTGAGACCGAGGGTGAGACCGGAATTTTGAAAAATATTTGCAATGGCCTTAAGATGGAATGTACAAAATTTTAAATTATTAAGTTTTTACAACTCTAAAAATCAGATTTTTTAAACCTTTGATTTTTAAAATTTTCCAATTACTGTATTTATGAATCTTTGTATTTCAATATTTGTTATACTATCCAAAAGATTTTTAGCATCTGGTCAGACTGGCACTTGATTCATAATTACTCTGTCCAACCATGAAGTTTGGTCCCCATATTGCCCAAACTCGCATGGTTTTTCTTAAAGCGGCTCGATCTCAGCAACCGGAGGTCCAATCTTCAATGTCTCTTAGACAATTTTATAGTAAATTTTCTGAACTTCTCAAAAAAATATTTTTAGAAATGGTCACTTATGGTCACTATTTTTAAAAATTGAAAAACTGCAAATATTTCGCTAAAATCAAACTTCCGGTTGATATATCTTGAAAACGGAGCCCTTTAACAAAAAAACTGTTAAGTACTTTTCGATTGCAAATTCAATTTTGCATTAAAAAATAATGTCAAACTTGTTTTTGCATGAAACTTCGATTTTTTTACAAAAATCACTGTTTTTTTTTTTTCAAAGAATCATATCTCGGTGGCAGATTTTTTGACCATGTTTCTCTATGGCTCAAAAGTTGCGGATACGTATTTTGGGAAATTGAGTTTTAGTGAAAAAAAACTTGATAAAAAAAATCTGCAATTTTTTTTTTCGTGTACCTATTTTTTTCAACAATACCTACAACTTTGCCCAAGCAACCAAATTGATCAGAAAATTCACTCAAAAGTTACAGCTGTTTGAATATTTACATACCATTTTTGTATGGACAGCAGCCAAAATTGTATGGAGACTTGTATGGATGAACCAATCACACAAAATAGTTTATTTGGTCATAGGGAAGGCCCCCACAAAGTTTGAGCCAAATCAAAAAATACAAAAAATAAAAATGGTCGAAATCGGCCGATTTCGTAGAGAGTTGCTCTTCTTGCTCCAGCCAGCCATTAACGCGCAACACTTTTCGTTTTTTTCTGGATTGACGCCGCATCAGAAATAGAGCCGTTAGGACAAAGTTCTTTGTCAAACACACAATTAGCCAATTTATGGAACTGTGTAGCATCAAACAAAAAAAAAACCTTTTTGTTTTTTGAAAATGTTTCTTTATTTTAAAATATCTTGTTTTTTTGTTTGTTGTTGCTGCTGTTTTGCTGCTTGCTTCCAGACAGAGTGCACATATTTTAGTTTTTCATTAATTAACCAGACGTGCTCGTGGTGCCAGTTATTCTTTTAACTCTGCGCGTGTAATGTATTTACAAGTTCCGAGTTCTGCAAAACCCAAACACTACTTGCTGCTGCGACGACGGCGGTAGCGTACGACGAATGCAAACGGAATTTTTCAATCAACTGGGTTGCTTTGTTTTTGTTGTGTTTTTTTTGTTGTGGGTGTGTGTGTGCTTCTTAGGTTCACATCTAGTTGTGTTTTTTGTTGTTTGTTTAAAAGTAAAGGGGGACTATGCTTCTTTTCGACATTTTACGTGTTTTTTAATTTGTGGGTGTTACTTATCAAGGTGAGTGTGTGTATAATTTTTAAGAATTGTTACCACTAATAAGAAAAGTAACTTAAACTTAATAGTTGAAAAAGAAAGAAATAAAAACTTGCTCTAAAAAGATGTCCTATTTCTAGATAGTTTTGTATTGTGTGTGTGTTTTTTTCCGTAAAGGTTAGCGTTTCCCGCGACGTCGGCGAGATGAGTAAGATAAGTTTTAGCTCGATAAAAAAAGTCTCTTCCTACTACAATATAGAGAAGCGTATTCTTTCATGTTAGTTAGTTTCATCTTAATTGCATCTTGTCCTCATTTGTTTGATTTTTGATCTCTGATTATTCTTCCACATTTTTGGCTCACTGATTTGTATTTTCGGTTTTCATTTTTATCTTTATTTTCTTTTTCTTGCTAACACAGGATATCTACAATGATGAGTAATAAAAAAATAAAGCTTTAACCTCTCCTGCTCGGCGAGAACGCGCTCTGTCTTGTGTAAACAAAGAAAAAAATAAGGAATTTACTGCGAAACCACCGTTAGGGGTCGGCCTTACACTGTGCTAATCACTAATTTGTAAACTACACCAAGTTACACACTCTACGGTTACGATTAACTTAAGCAGAACATGGGGGATGATGAGCAAACGATGTCTGTTTGAGTTTTGGAAAATTTAGACAGTTTACACAGCTACTATTTTGATATACGCGTTTGTTCTATAGAGTATGGTTTAAAAAAGAAAACAATAGACACAATAACAACCTACAGGCATTCACAAGAGTTTTTGTTTTTTTTTTCTTTTTTGGAAGGAACCACCAACGACAAGACACAACGGAGCTCTACACACAGTCCAAACCTTATTTGAGATCGAGTTCCTCGCTCGTGTCCTCCTCCGAGGACTGTCCGGCGGCGCCGTCCTGGCCTTTCGGGGGCTTTGTCTTTTCGCTGCTGGCCTTGGGCGAATGTTCCGGGGAGGTGAGCGGCGAGGGGACATTCTCGTCTTCGTTTTCCGTCGCCGGGTCCTTCGAGCTGGCCGACGTGGCCGGCGACTGGTGATCGTTGTCGATGAACATGGCCTCCATCTTGCGGTTCATCTCCGCGACCTGTTCCTTGCACTTGTTCACCAGGTCTTCGTACGGTCGGCCGTGCAGAAAGCACACGATGATCACCGTCATGTTGTCGCCGCCGATTCCACCCATCTGGCAGTCCGGCGCCAGGCAGCGCGTCATCAGGTTCTCGCAAATGTTCTGCGGGTAAATTCCTTGCGCGATCTCCGCCTGCACAAACTCCATCACCGACTGGCTCGGCAGCACGTCCCAAATGCCGTCGCACGCAATCACCATAAACTGCCACTCGTCGTTCACAACCCGCTCCTCAATGTCCGGCCACGCCGTCACAACCTGTTCCTCCGGCAGTACGTTCGAGTTGCGCTTCAAGCTGAAATCCCCGAGCGCCCTCGAAAGTGCCAAATATCCGTTCACCCTGTTGTACTCCACGTACCCACCCGCCTTCTTTATCCTCTCCAGCTCGTTCGTATTGTTCGGCTTGTGGTCAAACGACAGCACGTCCAACTTCCCCCCGACGCAAGCGATCGCCCTCGAATCCCCCGCGTTAGCACAGTACAACCGATCGCTCTTGACCAGCACCGTCACCGCCGTCGAACCCGCCATCTGCTCCTTCAGCGAGTCGTCGTTCAGCATGGCCTCGTCAATGTCCAAAAAGCCCCGCTGCAACGCCTTCCGCATGTCGCTCCCGTACTCGGGTCGCCGCGTCACGTACTTGTGCAGGTGCTTGCCGGCGTGCTGCGCAATGTTCGCCCCGCCGTGGCCGTCGTACACCGCGAAGAACGCCGTGCCCGGGTCGTCCGGCAGCGACAGGATGTGCGTGTGCGAGTCCTCCATGTGGATGCGCCAGCCCTGCATGCAGCTCGAACCGACCTTGTAGTAGTCGTTCTGGCAGAACGCCGACTCCTTCGACGTTTCCGGCTCCGACAGTGTCTGGCCCATTTTGTTGCTAGCTGGTTTGTGGGATGTACTGCGATTGGTTTATTTCTGGAAAAGAAATTTAAAAAAATAGGCGTTTAACAAATTGATGAAAACAAATCAGCAGCCCATTCAAAACTATTTAGTATTTCGTAGGTTTGTAATTTATAGAATGCCCAAATCTTTCTTCGATTTTTTTTTCCTGTATTTAGGCAATCATTTTGAACAACTTTTGTACAACGTATGTACGTCATGATTCGAAATCCGGACACTTAGTAGCATATCATTTTCGATATAGCTGACAAAAAATCATGCAATAAGTTGGAAATGAAAAAATATCATCAGGATGTAGTATTAACAGTCAGTTTTAAGAGTATGCATGCAAAATATGTCTTTTCTAACAATTTTTCATCAGAATTTGAAAATTAAAATGACTTGTTGTGCTTCGAATCCCGGACACTGATAAAAGCTGATTCGAAATCCGGACACTTTTGCTTCGAATTCCGGACACTCGTTTTTGCTAATGAATCGCACAAATTTGGACTGAAATGTTAGTGAATTCTTTAGGTCTCAAATAAGGCCGATGCAAATATTAAAAAAAGTTTTTGTCCCTCGGCCCTGGCCGAGGTCAAGGGGGGAGGGGAAAAAAATATAAAAATTTAAATAACAAGCCATAGTCTTCACATTTAAATTAAAAAAAGTGTTTTAAAATGCATTTTACACTAGTTCAGTTGTTTTGCAATCATTAGTTTTCAAAAAATCTAAGATCTGACAAAAACAAAAATTGTATCGAAAAAAAAGATTTTGCATCGAAAATTTTCAAAAAAATCTTAAGATTTTTTAATAAACCCAAACATGCAAAAAATGATTTTAAACGCAGAAGAATGTATTTTAATTTGATTTCAGCTGGTTGCACTTGAATTTTCATTGAAATTTTGAAGTTTATTGTAAAAATATTTTTTTTGCCCCCTGATTTTTCGGGCCAATTTTAAGGGGGGGGGGGGGGGTGGTGACAAAAACTTTTAAAAATATTTGTACCAGCCTAAGCTGTTAACATCAAAACAATCGATGTCTTATATAAAAATTTGCTAGAATTTAAGGAAATCAAAACCATAAATTTCTGCTTTGCCTTGCCGTGGCTTCGAACGTCTATGAAATATGTTTCGCATTTTTGATAATCTTATAATTTTATTTTATTTAATTGTTTTGACATTAACTACAGCGTTGAAACAAACTTTAAATGAAAGTTGATGCTAAAATTCATCAAATAACACAGTTTAGACATTCATAATGCGAACTTATATCCAAATAATTGATAAAACAAGATGAGGTGTCCGGGTTTCGAAGCATCCGGGAATTCGAATCATGAAGTTACCACAACTTTTGAACTGTCGCCATAAAAGCGCGCGAGCCGAGACGCAAAGGGAGAGAAACTAAAAGGAGTTTTCTCTCCTCTCTTTAAACTTTGCTCTCTCTTTTATCGCGTCTCGGCTCGCGCGCTTTTATGGCGACAGTCCAAGAGCTGTCATGCACACCCTGGACTCACACATTCATGCCGTATATCGTGTACGAATGGGAGGACTTTCAGTGTATTTTTTGGATGCGGTTTCGTTCAATTATTTTAAGGAACATATTTCAATTCTTTCTTCATATTAGGAATCAAAATGACCACCTGTCTTATGAACAGGTTGAACAGGCGGACGCGACGCCTCTGCTCCCAGTAATACAACTTGTCAAGCCATGGCTTTCTACCTAAGGTACTCGCGATCAACTAAAAAACATCTCAATTTTTTTTTTTTCGTAAGCCAAATTTAAAATTTGCAGTTGAAAAGTTTACTCAATTTAATGTAATTTTTTTGTTTTAAACAGGCCATATGTAATAGAAAAACTTAAATTGTAGATGAAATTGTGCGATAGAGTATGGGCTTTCGTGAATGATCCCACAACAATACCACTAGTCAAGCGATAGCCAGGCGACTCTATCCAGCTGATAAAAAGCGCAGAGACAGTTCGAGGAAAACACGGATATGAATCTTCAAGCAATTTCAATATGGCAATTTGTATCAGAAGAAAGTTTGTCATTTTCGGCCGCGGTATTAATTTTAGGTATGTTATAACTGTAGCCGCAGTTCTTTTCAATATTCTTGCAGTTTATAATAATTATATTTGTATACGATGAAGATGATGCACCGGGTACGGAAACAAATACGTCTACATCATCAGCAAATTCGCGAAGAAATTGCAGCGGAGCTTAAAATAAATTACGCGCCAATGGGAATTCTGAATGTTTATTGGGACGGCAAGTTATTGCCTGATGTGTAAGGAAAGCCACTGTTGACCGCCTACCCGTGATGGTGTCTTCGTCAACAAAAGGGTGAAGTTCAGCTGCTCGGTGTCCCCAAATTTGAAAGTGGACCAGGGAAGAACCAAGCTGGAGCAGTTGCAAGTCTAAAGCAGGATTTAAAAATCTCGGGCAGAGTATTTGCGATGGTGTTATTTGACACTACTGACAGCAACACCGGTATCTACAAATGAGCATGCGTTGAGTTTGAACACCACATCATAGAACTCGTGATGACAGCGGCTTGGGACTCGCTTTTCAGATCCAATTTGATATGTGAACTGCAAAATGAAACGGGACAAAGATGACAGAATGCATCCAAGAACAGCTGAGCTCCTCTCCGGTATGAAAAAGGGTCCTTGAATTCCACGTTCTCACTTTTTAGGAGCTGATGTACGACCGTGTCTAAACCCAGGTGCGCACCATAATGCTCGATGGATGTCGCTGCAGCGTTGACCTTGTCTGACGCAGAAAAAATGTACGATGAAAACGTTGAATGATAGGATTGATAGCTGCTTGATGCTTACGTCCGTGTTAGGGAAGGGGTCTCGAACGCAACAAGTCACTATTGCGTCGAAATGGCAACACCAGGTGCAACGAAAAGCAAATGACCTAGGTAAGCCAGCCGAAATGACCGAGAGCCCCTGGGATATACACCGGAATTGGCCACAACTTGGGATGGCCTGTTCTCTTGGGAATGTTCTGATGAGGGGACCTTTGCCGGACCTAGCGAATTTGATCAATATTGGTTTCAATCATCATGGTTTTTGATACTGGACATGAAATTTGACATTTGTCGTGGTTTTTACAAAGCCGTCATACGAAATTTTAATTTTTGTATTTTTTAATCCGACTGAAACTTTTTTGGTGCCTTCGGTATGCCCAAAAAAGCCATTTTGCATCATTAGTTTGTCCATATAATTTTCCATACAAATTTGGCAGCTGGCCATACATAAGTGATGTACCGAAAATTCAAAAATCTGTAGCTGTCCGCCATCGCGTCCGTTTGGTAGGCTCTTCAAGCGTAAAATGAAAAACCACGTCAGATGGCAGCACTGGTTGCTGCGATCGGCTAACCCCCCGCCGCCGCTGTCAAACGTCAGCGGCGAAAAAGCAACGGCGACCTGATCGACGGTTTTTGGCGCGAAGAAAGAGCGCGCGCAAAGAACGAGAGAAAGAGGAAGTGCAAGAATTTTCATTCCGTTCGCAAACTTTGTAAAGTCAAGTCGTGTAAATAAATCGGTCGATAGAGTTTTATAGAGAAAAACGAGTGTTTTATTGCCGTGCCAGAACGTGGTTTACAGTCCCGCGAAAATACCATCGAAACCGTTCCGGGTTGAGGCAATCGGCCGCAACATTTGGTCCATTCGTACCGGACATTTGGACATTCGACCGTCGGATCCGCGAGTGAAGTGTTCAGTGGATTCCGGAAGATCGCTCGAGCGGAAGAACTCGGCAAGAGTCCGAGTGTTGATCCGGAAGCTCAAGAACCTTCCGAGAGGCGACTCCGTGGCCTGTAACGGCGGAAACAGTGGCGGCAAGAGCCCGCAAAAAAGAACAAAGTGTTTGCCGGAAGTTCCGTGTTTGTGTGAGTGAGCAGAGGAAAAGCGCAGCGACGCCATTTGTAGTGGTTCCCACGAGTGGAACTATCCGTGGAGTGCAGACGGCACAAGCGTTGCTGGTCTGGCTCTATGTGGCGGTCGTTCCTGAAGCTGCACACGGAATCGGAAAGCGAAGAAGAAAAAAAGCTCGTCGTGCAAGAGCAAGTGCCGTTCCCAGTGAAACAGCTGACGCCGAAGAAGCTGTGGGAGGAAAAGAAGAAGGAAAAGATGGCGGACGGTGAGATCAAGGCACTGTCCAAAAAGCGGAGCATGGTGAAGGGAAAACTCACGCGAGTTTTGCATGCCGTGCAGCCGAGTGCGCAGCCCGGTGCCCTACCGGGTGCCCAACCACGTGAGGCCGACGTGTCCCCGCCGCAGCTACGAGTCCACCAGCGCAACGTGGAAAAGTTCTATGGTGAGTTTTGCGAGACCCATGATAAAATTTTGGACTTGGTGGAGGAAGACGAGGGAATCAAGCAGCAGGAAGCAAAGTGGCTGGAGTTTGAGCAACTCTACAATCGAACGCTGGTCGTGTTGGAAACGATGCTGACCGTGCATGACAGACCCACCATGTCTACTCAGGCTATGCTTCCGGCTGCCCAAGCCGCCCAGCAAGTCATCATCCACCAGCAAGCGTTGCGTGCCCCACTCCCAACGTTCGACGGACGTTACGAGAACTGGGCAAAGTTCAAGGCCATGTTCCAGGACTTGATGCGCAATTCGTCCGACTCCGATGCCGTCAAGCTGTACCACCTGGACAAGGCTCTCGTAGGTGAAGCGGAAGGGAAGATCGACCTACGAACCATTCAGGACAACAACTACCAGGGAGCGTGGAAGGAACTGGAAGAGCAGTACGAGAACACGCGGCTTGTCATCGATCTCCACATCCAAGGCATCTTGCAGCTGAAGAAGATGGACAAGCGGTCATCGAAGGAGTTGCGAGATGTCGTTGAGCGGTGTTCCAGACACGTCGAAGGTCTACGCTTCCACAAGCAAGAGCTGTTGGGAGTGTCGGAGCTCATCGTGGTCAACATCCTCGCAGCTGCCCTGGACCGCGAGACACGAGAGCTCTGGGAAGCGACGATTGAGAAGGGTGAGCTACCGACATATCAAGCGACCGTTGACTTCTTGAGGAAGCGATGCCACATTCTCGAGCGATGCGAGCTGTCCGACCCAGAGGCATCTGCTGTCAAGCCGACAGTCTCTAAGATGCCATCTGCCACGAAACCTTCGGTGAATGTGTTCGCTGCGGCCACGACCACAAGCGAGGTGGTGTGCGAGCTCTGCGGTGGCAACCATCCGAATTACAAGTGCAGTGCCTTCTGTAGCATGTCAGTCCCACAGAGGCTGGAGAAGGTGAGAGAGGCACGAGCCTGCTACAACTGCCTGAGAACCGGCCATCTGGTCAGGAAGTGTCCCTCCGAGAGGACGTGTAAGTGTGGAGCGAGGCATCACAACCTACTCCACAAGGACTCACCGAAAGAACAAGCATCACCGAAGTCTGAGGCTGCGTTCAAGCCTCCACCAGCCACTGAACAAGCGGCCAATGGTTCCAGCAACGAGAACGCCGACGCCAGCGAGGAGCAGACGACGTCGTGCTGTAACAGCGGGCTGCTGCAAACCTCTCGACCTGTGCTGTTGCAGACAGCAGTCATTAACGTGGTGGACAAGCACGGTCGACTGCACCCGTGTCGCGCACTCCTGGACTCCGGATCGCAAGCCCACATCCTGTCAGCGGCGATGGCACGTAAGCTCGAGCTTCCGCTGACAAAGTGCAACGTGACGGTGATTGGAGCGAATGCCGTGAAAACACCAGCGAGGAGAAGTGTCAGCCTGAACTTTTCTTCGAGGTACGTCGATTTCCGTGATACCATTTCCTGTCTCATCTCGGAGAAGCCAACGGGAATCATTCCGTCCGAGAGGATCGACACGTCCGGATGGAAAATTCCCAACAGACTGCCGCTTGCAGATCCACAGTTCTTCGAATCCAACGACATCGACCTAGTGATGGCGTCCAACTACATGTGGGATTTGCTGCGGTCGGACAAGGTGAAGCTGCGCAACGGCACTGTAACGCTCCGAGAGACAGATCTGGGTTGGATTGTCACGGGTACCTACGATCCGTGCGACAAGGTGAGTCACTCTATTCTCCATTCAACTGTTGTGCGCCTGGATACCCTGAAGGAGACTGTAGTAGAATCAACGCTCCTCTCCGCCAAGAACGAAAAAGTCGATCGTCAAGTACAGACAACTCACCGCCGTAACCAGAACGATCGCTGCGTTCTTCAAATTCCGAGTCCGATCCCGGATACCCGAATTCCTCCGCGCTTTGCTGTTGAGCCAGGCGCTACTCGCTACCAGGATACGCTTTTCGTCCTGCCGTCGGAGGGCCCTGCA
Organism: Culex pipiens pallens; assembly: GCF_016801865.2. Lineage (NCBI taxonomy): Eukaryota > Metazoa > Arthropoda > Insecta > Diptera > Culicidae > Culex > Culex pipiens. Next base: position 143,283,126 of record NC_068939.1, read on the forward strand.
CCGAACCTCGAGCAGAAATTGAGTGCAGTCGCGTACCAACCAGCTCGCCCACAGATACTCGACAGCGATTGCCGATTGAGAGCCGGTGATCGTATCCAAGAACCAAACCTAACAGATAACGACCAATCCCGACCAACTACCTGTACAACCTTCCAAGTAGCACCACAATGTCGCCAAATTCTACCCAGAATCGGAGCATCCAGTCCAGATCGTCGGCCAGAAGAAGCTTCAAGGCTTAAACGAGTTTCAGCTACGCAGCGGGCGGGAGAATGTCCGCCATCGCGTCCGTTTGGTAGGCTCTTCAAGCGTAAAATGAAAAACCACGTCAGATGGCAGCACTGGTTGCTGCGATCGGCTAACCCCCCGCCGCCGCTGTCAAACGTCAGCGGCGAAAAAGCAACGGCGACCTGATCGACGGTTTTTGGCGCGAAGAAAGAGCGCGCGCAAAGAACGAGAGAAAGAGGAAGTGCAAGAATTTTCATTCCGTTCGCAAACTTTGTAAAGTCAAGTCGTGTAAATAAATCGGTCGATAGAGTTTTATAGAGAAAAACGAGTGTTTTATTGCCGTGCCAGAACGTGGTTTACAGTCCCGCGAAAATACCATCGAAACCGTTCCGGGTTGAGGCAATCGGCCGCAACAGTAGCTTTTGAAGGAATTTTTTGATCGATTTGGTGTCTTCGGCAATGTTGTAGGTATAGATATGGACTACATTGGAAAAAAATGATACAAGGTAAAAAAAATTTTGGTGATTTTTTATTTATTTTTATTTTATTTATTTTTTGATATGTTTTAGAGGATATCAAATGCCAACTTTTCAGAAATTTCCAGGTTGTGCAAACAATCTTTGAGCGAGTTATGAATTTTTGTATCAATACTGATTTTTTCAAAAAATCGAAAATTGGTCGCAAAAATTTTTCAACTTTATTTTTCGATGCAAAATCAAATTTGCAATAAAAAGTACTTTAGTGAATTTTTGATAAAGTGCACCGTTTTCAAGTTCAATCCATTTTTAGGTGACTTTTTTGAAAATAGGATTTTTAGAATAAAAAAAATCACAATTTGAGAACTAAAAAAAACAGAATTACAAATTTAGGTAATTTGAAATTTAAGAATTTAATAATTTGGGAATTTAAGAATCCAAAAATTCAAAAATTTATGAATCCAAAAATTTAAATTTCAGGAATTTCAAAAATTATTTTATTTTAAGATATTACGAGTTCAAGAATTTGTGAATTTAAGAAGCTAAGAATTTATTATGAAAAAATAGAGTTAAAGAATCTAAGCATTTTAGAATTATAAAAATCATATTAATTTTAGAGTTCGGAGCTTAAGGATTTAAGAATATAATTGAAATTATTGAGATTTTTTTATTTTAGATTTTTTTTTTTCATTTTGGGTTTTGAATTTATATTTTTGTATTTTTAAAATATTTAAATTATTAAATTGTTGCATTTTGATATATTTCAACCTATTTTTCCCCAAAAATCCCAAGTGCACGCACGTATGGCTGAGTATATGTCTAGAGCAACATTTGAAAGGGCGCATAAGTATTTTGAAAGCTGGAAATGTTTTGCAGATTATAAGATAACAGAACTATTAGATTATTTGTGGAGGCCAGCTTTTGTTTTACATTTTGAGTTTTGTGGTAAAGTTACCTATTGTCTGGAAATTTGCAAAATAGTACAGCCTCAAAAATGTGTTATTCACAGTGTCACAAAATTCTCGATGCTGTTTGATGAGTAGAATTTAAAAAAAAATGTTAGAAAACATTTAAAAACGTTGAAACGTTAGTGTAAAACAAGAATTTCTAAATTTGGATAGTGGATTTCCTCCATAGCATGCTGAATTAATGTTCTTGAATTGTTGCCATTTGAATTTGAAATAACAACTACCTAACATTTGACAAATCACTTAAAAACACAGATCACGAAATAATTTTGAGTAGCAGAAGGATAAGATTTCCATTTTTTTTTCTAAGAAATCAATAGCCCGCCACCGCCGTTCTCAGTAACACCATAATTTCAGGAAAATCCCACCAATTCCAGGCACCAACAAACAAACAAATCACGCGCCTCCACAAAAAAAAGTCCTTTTATCAGCAGCAACGAGCGCGATTTATCTCTCCCTTTTTATTTTCCAAAAATAGCAAACCCACAGAGCTCCATTAAAGAAAATTGATAATTATCTCGACAGTGCACAGCGCAAAACAACCAAATGACACACAAATGAGCTCTCGTTACATTGCGCCACAGTCGAAACGAAAGCAGCAATTCAAGTAATCAATGTAACTCCGTCATCCATATCTCTTCCCGGCTGCAGCGCTGCAGCACACCTGACCTATTGCACACAAAATGCCAACAAAGAAAGAAACAGGCACTCACAAAAAAATCGCCAGAACTTGGCGATTTCGTAACAACATTGAACCCTGCTCCTTCCTTCTCCCTACGCGAGAATCGTCCTTCAATTTACACAAAGCCACTCTTAATCAGCCGAGTGGGAAGTTCCCAATTGTAATAGCTGGGACTCGACACACATACAGTAACAGGACGTGACCAATTGAGGTCCCCGACGGAACTCACCTGCTGATTCTACGGTGAATCCGGATACTCGCTACTCTTCTACGAGGGAACTTCCTGCAAGTTGTCTTTTCTGCTTAATATCTTCAGCGGTCAACCGCGCAGCTCATAGCTTCTTCAACAAGGAGATGATGACGACGATGACTAACGCTGCTGGTCAACAATTGCCCCCGGGGCGGCGGCGCCACGATTCAAGGCCCCGCCGATTGTTGTTATCTCTGCGAGCTTCTTCCTCTTGTCTGGGAGGGGGGCTGATTCTTATTCCTCCTGTTGTCCGGGTGCAAGCTGATAACGCAATGTCGTCGTCGTCGTCGTCAAATTGTTCAGCGTAGATTCCACCGGGAAAACAAAACCAAAACTTCGATTAGAGCACAGCAAAGGAGGGCAACGCAAATCGCCAAAATCGCGAACCTCTTACCCTAGTTCTTTTGTACGAAGGGGGTGACCGCGAGGGCAGGGAATGGTAATTGGCTCGCTGACTACGCAGTTATCGCGCGGGAGGTTGACGGAATGGCCACAACACTACGGGAATTACGGAAACTCGGCGCCGAACTGCTCACATTTATTGTCTAGACTGCCTAGGCTTACAAGGGGTACCTTTCTTCCGCTGCTAGGTTGAAAAACGGAGCGAAAAAACGAAAAACGGTACTCCCGCGACCGACGACGACGACGACACACACAGGAGAATATATGCAAATGAAACGCGCAACGGAACGCGTACGACACACGGAGGAGGATTGCGAAAAAATATCGAGCTTCTTCTCTCGATTCGTTTAGCAGTTGACAGTTGAAAAGTGTTTGACGGTTGCGCAAGTTAAAGGGAGTTGGACGATTACGCCTACCCGAGACCTAAACAGTTGGAGAGCGGTGTAAGTGGAGTAGTAGATTGGGAAAAATTAAATTGATTTTCTACCGTCAACTGAGGCGAATCGGAACAGCAGTTTAGATTGGACGTGGACAATGCTCGAGGAGGACCTACAAGCGCTTGAAGTTTTTGAACGGCGCGACGGGCGCGTGCTTAGGACGATCTTTGGCCGTGCGTGAGAACGCTGTATGGAGGAGAAGGATGAACCACGAGCTGGTGTAACTCTACGGCAAGCCAAGTATTCGGAAGGTCGCCAAGGCTGGCCGGATCAGGTGGGCCGGACACGTCGCAAGGATGCCGGACGCGCTGGTTGCGCACCAACCGAGTTGGTGTTCAATTCGGAGCCGGTTGGAACGCGGCGGAGGGGGGCGCAACGTGCATGGTGGTTAAATCCCAGGTTAAACCAAGTGGAGGAAGAAAGTGTGGGAGTTCCGAGTCGGAATAGAGTTATCTACGTGCGCATGTATTGCGTGTACGTACACGAAAAAAAGTGAGGTTAAATTTTGTACCGGCCTGCAAAACAAATGGTGTGCTAGTGTGTGTGAGATCGGGCTTAGATAGCTCTATTGGAGAGAAGCAACCCAGCAACGAGTTAGATGGCAACGCATCTGAAGACAGCTCATGACCCGGAGGTTGTACGAGCAGTAAAAGTAAAGTAAGTAAGGAACAAGCTGTCAAGAAGAACCTTTTCTGTCAAGAAGGACCGCGAAGTATTAAAAAAAATCATTTTAAATCCATTGCGGTCGTAAAAAGGGTCATTGTATTCAGAAAAATAAGCTTTATCGTTGTGAACAATAATATCCCAAATTTGAGCTTCATTTTAGGACCCAGTTACACTGAAAACCCAACCATAGTAGTTGCTACCATATTGTAGGGTTAAATTGAGAACACGCACCGACGTATTTTTGCTAAAAACATTCCGTGCTTGGATTGACTGATTAACGCAGTCAGTTTTACTATGTCGAGAGCGGTATGGTAATTTTAACCCTCGATTATGGAGAGAATGATAGTGATTTCGTATTAGCTACCATGCAATTTTGTGGAAGCATGGTACATTTTACCATATTTGCGTTTACTTTCACCAAAAAGCCACAGTTAATTTAATAAGCAGCATTTTTAGCAAATTTTCTTAAAACTACCATGGTCGGGCTTTCAGTGTAGGGTGGTTTGTCGTTCTTGCATACAACTTAAAAATTGCATGCAATGTGTAGGAGAACCGAACCGCACTAATTTTCCATACAAAATTTGGAGAAAATCCATTCGGCCCCGTCTAAATATTTTTGATAAATTCAAAGTTTACGTGTTTCTGGGGACCCCAAAGTTCATTATTCCCCTTGAGTTGAGCTAGTGTAAAATGCGTTTTAAAACACTTTTTCCATGCAATTGTTGAAATTATGACTTGTAATTTCTCAATTTTTTTTTAAATTTTTTTGCTGCCCCTTCTCGATCCCGGCCAGAGCCGAGGGAGAAAAACATTGAAAAATATTTGCATCGGCCTTAATGCAAAAAAACCTATTCTGTCAAGAAGGGCTGAGATGCTTTAGGGAAAACCGCAACTTTTAAGCCTTTTAGGTCTCATTTAAACATTCCAACGATTACTAATGCCAATATCTCAGCAAAAAATGGAAAAATTTTGAATGTTGAAACATGAAGTATTTGTGAAAATTTATGATCATTTCCAAGATCTTTTCGAAAAATATATTTTGAACATTTTGTAATCGGGACTTACATTTCAAATGGTCGTTATGTTGAATGTTTGGCCCTTTTGAAATGTTAGTCTTGATTTTTTTTTGTCCACACTTCTTTATGGCTCAAAGATGCCTCTTTTTTATTAAGGACCTTGAGTCTTTCGGGTCCTGTAAAGTAGATCAAAAAAGTTACAGATTTTCTAATATATTAAAATATATTAAAATTAATTAGTTAATATATTAAAATTAAATATATTTATAGCTTAACTATATTTAAATACCATTTTTGTAACGACAGCTGTCAAAATTGTATGTAACTTTGACACAAAAAGGCATCTTTTGTTAAAATTTGAGCCAAATAAAAAAGTACACAAAATCTGCCGACTTCGTAGAGAATTGCTCATTTGGCGACAAAAAGCGAATAAAACCCGAACTTCCTCTCCAATCCAGATTTTTAACCCTCTACAACCCAACCCCGCCTTTAGCCGGGCTTCGATTTAAAAACTCGTCAAAAATCCATTTTTCAACCAACTTTATTATCGGATTAGTTTTCAAAAAGCCGTATGAGCCATTGGTAAACAAAATCCTTTTGCATCGGTATTCGACCTACTTACGAAAATCCAATATCAAAAATGCTCGAAATTGTTCATCTACACGTCCTTCAAGTGCCTCATACTTAAGGCTACCAACTGTACGGATTTTTTCCTTACCATACGGATTTTCGAACCTCTTCGCGGATTTTTAACAGGCCGGAATTTTTGTAGGAAATTTTACGCATAATACGGATTTGTACGGAATTTCAACAGCTTTTTAATCATTGAATTGCTTTTTTGATTTGGTCGAAGCTTTTGTTAACTATACATTTTTATTTTTCTGTGAGTTTGATTTAAAAAGAGAGAGTTTCCTCAATTCAAACTTGATTATCAATAATTCTAGAGTTTTTGAACTATTGTCTTTCATATTTTGATAGGACCTTTTTTTTAAAAAAAAAAAACTCCAGAATTGTTCTTTTAGAAATTCCTTACTAAATCTATTTATCCATTTCCTAAATTTCTAAAACTTGTGAAAACATTTGAACATTTGAATTAACAAATCTAGGTCCTATAAACTGTTGTTTTTCACATGTTATAGGACCTTTTCAATAAAAAAAAAACTCTGGAAAAGTGTTCGTGAAAACACTAAGAACGATATTATTCTTAAAAGCAAACTTGACATTTCGTAAACTTTTAAACGTTTAACAAAAAACAAAATAAAGAACATAATGATTTGATCAAATTACGAGTTATTTTATGAATACTTTTAAACGTGCAAGTCATAAGCACTCTGATAGCATTTTGTGAAATTTGTTAGCTGTAAAAACGACACAGTTTTGTATTTTTAATTCTCAAATTTATTAAATTTAATTTATCTAAATAATTCATGGACAGTTTTTGTTACACCATGGTGTCATATCGGCAAAGTGTACGGATTTTTGCTCAGCAAGAGTTGGTAGCCTTAACTTGAAATAAATGAAATTTTGTTTCATTTTCGAGAAAAACGAAAATTAGTATCAGAGGTCACTGTTGGGTATCAAAATTGAACTATCCCCGTACATAAAATACAAATAGCACACAGCGCTATCTAGACAAGTTTGGACGAATGACAGGAGGTGTAGATGACAGCGAGAACTGTCACCTACAGATGAAGAAGGAAGAGGAAAAGGGTTAAGAAGAAGAAATTGTTTAAATCCCCACCAATAAAGTTTCCGCACTCGCACAGAACGGTCGAGTTTTTGCCCCCAAAAGTGCGCCGCGTTTTTAGTCGTCCGATTGGACGTTCCCCTCCCCGGAAAGTGATCCCCCGATAGTGCCGTCTATCACCTGGCCTGTGAGCTGCCCCGATCCCACCCGCTAACGTCGCTGCTTGCCAAGCGCGGTTCGTTCGCGTCCGTCCCCCAAGTGCGGCCGGCGTGTGTTCCGCGAATCGTCCGGTGTGACCGGCGTGTGTCCCCCGAAAAAGACCCCCAGCGGTGGAAAACGGTCCCGTACCGGCCCGTGATCTGGCCCCGAATCCCCGCACCCGCAGTGTCCCCCATCATTTTGGTGCCGTGACCAGGATATCTCCTGGTGCGCCACGTCCCGTCCCGAAACACAACGTAGGACTTTGGAGGTTAGATAACCTCACTTCGTGGATCACGAGGTCGCACGTTTCTCGCACGTGCTGTCTGCTGCACTGCTCGTGCGCCGTGCCTGCCGCGCCGGAAGTCATCGTTTGGAGTGGCTGATTTTGATTGATACAAGGCCTCATTCCCAAGAGGTACCAGGTGAGTACCTCTCCAATCAAATCACCCCCCATTTGCGGTACTTCCTGGGTCTTTACCCGTTCCAGCCTCGTCCATTCGTCCACGTGTGCCGCCCCGGAAGTGGCCGTGATGTCGGCGGCGGAAAAGAAGATCCGCCAATGTGAGACGCGGCTGAAGGTGGTGAACGAGTCGCTGGCGCGTGTGAACCAGTTCTTGGACAGCTACGCGGAAGAGAAGCAGAGTGAAGTTCCCCTCCGGTTGGGCAGACTGGAGAAAACGCTCGAGACGTTCGAGTCGCTGATGGCGCAGTACGAGCAGTTGGACGACACCGACGCTTTCGAGAAGGGCTGCCTGCAGCAGCGTGCGTCCGTGGAGGAGATGTACTTCAAGTGCAAAGCCCGCTTGCTCGAGAAGTTGCCCCCTGAGGAATCAAGACCCCCCGCGCCCATCTCTGAAACGAGTCGCCCTGCGCTGCTGTCTAGCCTGTCGAACGTGAAGCTCCCGACAATTACGCTCCCGGAGTTCGACGGCGACTACAGCAAGTGGCTCACGTTCCACGACACGTTCCTCTCCCTGATCCACTCGTCGAGTGAGATCTCGTGCGTGCAGAAGTTCCACTACCTCCGGTCGTCACTTTTTGGAGAAGCTGCTGGCAAGATCGCGAATTTGGAAATCTCCGCGCAGGGCTACGCCATCGCTTGGGAGACCCTCACCAAGTACTACAACGACAAGAATCTCCTGCGGAAGAAGCACATCCGTACACTGTTGAAGTACCCCAAGATCCCCAACGACTCCGTCGAAGCGCTGCACCGGATTGTCGACGATTTCCAGTGCCACACGCAGACCTTAAAGCAGCTTGGGGAACCGATCGAGCAGATGAGCTCGATTCTGATCGAGCTGCTGGAGGACAAGTTGGACGACGCTTCGCTGAGTGCGTGGGAGGAATCGATCGGCCAGAAGGAGGAGCAGTCAACTTTCAGCGCGATGATCGAGTTCCTGCAGAGGCGCGCACGCGTGCGCGAGACGATCCAGATCAACCGCCCGCAGCAGGTCGCGCCGAAGTCCGGAAGCCACAATCCCGCGCCCAAGAAGCCGTTCCAAACCCGCGTCAACTCGAACGCCGCAGTAGAAACCCCGCCCAAGACCTTCCCGCTGTGCCCCGCCTGCGACAAACAAAAGCACTCGATCATGGACTGCGCTGCGTTCAACAGCATGAACGTTTCGGAGCGCATGAGGGTGGTCACGGACAAGAGGCTCTGCAGTAACTGCTTCCGAAGCGACCACTTTGCCCGGAACTGTCGCTCGAAGTACCACTGCAAGCACTGCAACAAGCGCCACCACTCGATGATCCATCCCGGCCCCGGATTGCAGGACACGAACCCCATCGTAGCCACCCCCGCTATGAACCCCGCTCCCGTGAACGCCGCTACGAAGTCGAGCAGCGCCAGCGTGCTGCTGTCGACGGTGGTGCTCGTCGTTTTGGACAGCTACGGCAAAGAACACCTCGCTCGTGCCCTGCTGGATACCGGATCTCAACCCAACGTGATGAGTGAACACCTGTGCCAGCAACTCCATCTGTTCCGCAAGGTTGCCAACGTCCCCATCTCTGGTGTTGACAGCACGATCACGAACGCCAAGCACAAGGTCAGCACCGAGGTCAGATCCCGTGTCAGCCGTTTCGCGGAGACTCTTGACTTCCTCGTGCTGCGCAAGGTGACCTGTGAGACCCCGCCCGTTACCATCCCGATCGCCCAGTGGAAGATTCCGGAGCATCTAGCACTTGCCGACCCGGAGTTCAACGTGTCCCGCAAGGTCGACATGATCATCGGAGCTGCTCACTTCTACTCGTTCCTGCTTGAAGGCCGGATCCGTCTGGCTGGCCCCGTCCCCCTGCTTGTCGAGTCCGTGTTTGGATGGATTGCGACGGGCTCAGTTGAGGTCAGCAACGAAGCGGAGCAGCAACCTACGGTGGCTTGTCATGTGGCGACAGTCGAATCCGTGGACAAGATGCTGGAGCGATTCTGGGCTCTCGAAGAGGTCGGCAGTTCCAACTACTCGGTCGACGAGCACAAGTGCGAAGCCTACTTCAAGGAGACGGTTGCGCGCGACGAGAGCGGACGGTACGTGGTCAAGCTGCCGAAACACCCCGACTTCCAGCAGATGATCGGCGCGTCGAAGACGAACGCTGTCCGCAGATTCCGGTGGCTGGAGCAGAAGCTGGAGAAACAACCCGAACTCAAGCCGCAGTACCACGAGTTCATGCAGGAGTACCTGACCTTGGGCCACATGCACGCTGTTCCCGACGACGCCGAAGACGAAAGTTCCCGAGCGTGCTATTTGCCCCACCATCCCGTGATCAAGGAACAGAGCTCGACGACTAAAGTGCGCGTTGTGTTCGACGGTTCCGCCAAGACCAGCGCGGGACACTCCCTCAACGATGCGCTTCTAGTCGGACCCGTGGTGCAGGACGAGCTCCTGGACACTGTGCTGCGCTTCCGGAAGTTCCCCATCGCCCTAGTAGCCGACATCGAGAAAATGTACCGCCAGGTGGCGGTGCACCCTGAAGACCGTCCGTACCAGCGGATCGTTTGGAGGTTCGATCCGGAGCAACCCATCACCACGTACGAGCTGGCCACGGTGACGTACGGTTTGGCACCATCGTCCTTCTTGGCCACGAGAACTTTGCTTCAGCTGGCTGACGACGAAGGCGCGCAGTTCCCCCAGGCCAGCGCGGCCATCAAGAAGCACATGTACGTGGACGACTTCATCGGCGGAGCGTACACCGTAGACGACGCGATACTGCTGCGCTCCGATCTCTGCAAGCTGCTGCTGAAGGGAGGATTCCAGCTGCGTAAGTGGTGCTCCAACTCGCTCGCCGTCCTGGCGGACATTCCCAGCGAGCTCCTTGGAACGCAGTCGTCGTTGCAGTTCGACCCCGAAGAAACGATCAAAACCCTTGGCATCAGCTGGGAGCCCGAAGCTGACGTGTTCCGGTTCGTTGTCTCGGTCGTCTGGGATCTGTCCCCAACCAAGCGCAACATCCTCTCCGTAATCGCCCAGTTGTACGACCCCCTTGGTCTGATCGCTCCCGTGGTCGTGCTCGCCAAAATCATCCTGCAGGAGCTGTGGTACTTGGCTCTGGAGTGGGATGCATTGGTTCCCCCGGAGTTGCGCACGAGATGGTTCGACTTTTGCGAAGGGCTTTCGCACCTGACCAACTTCCGCATCGACCGCTACGCCTTCGCCCGCAAATGCTGCTACGCCGAGCTCCATTTCTTCTCGGATGCGTCCGAGGTGGCATACGGAGCAGTCGCCTACGTGCGCTCGGAGTCGCCGGACGGCAAGATCAAGGTGAGCTTGCTGACATCGAAGTCGAAGGTGGCCCCCCTCAAGAAGCGAAGCATACCTCGTCTGGAACTTTGCGCATTCTTTCTCGCCGCGCAAATGTACGTGAGAGTCGTCGAAGCCCTGGACGTGAAGTTTCAAGACGTGTACTTCTGGACCGACTCGGAGGTGGTTCTGCAGTGGCTGAAGTCGGCGCCCCGAAGGTGGAAACCCTTCGTCGCGAATCGCATCTCGGAGATCCAGATCATCACCCACGGCGCAAAGTGCCTGCACGTCGCCGGCATGGAGAACCCTGCGGATCTGGTGTCCCGCGGAATGCCGGCGGAGAAGCTCGTCAACAGCCCCAAGTGGAAGTTCGGAGCGTCCTGGTTGGGCAAGCACAAACCGCTGTGGCCCTCGCAGCGCGACCTCAAAGGTGCGCTCCCCATCGAAGAGCAGAAGGAGAAACCCATTCTGGTTGTACAAACCACCCCGCCCAACCATGTCTTCACCATTTTCTTCTCGTACCAACGCCTGCTGAACGCAGTAGGCCTCGCTTTGCGTTTCGGAAACAATGTCCGCAAGTCTGGTAAGCGGAACACGGACCGAGTTCTGTCGGTCGTCGAGCTCGAAGCCGCTAAGGTCGCGCTCGTCAAAATCGTCCAAGCCGAGACGTTCCCGGAGGATCTCAAGCTATTGCGGAAAGGCCGACCTGTCGCACCAAAGTCTTCTCTGCGCCTGCTCAACCCATTCTTGGATCAAGCTGGTGTGATACGCGTTGGTGGCCGGTTGTGCTTGTCCGACGAGCCGTACGCAGTGAAGCACCCGATGGTCGTCCCTGGCTTCCACCCGTTCACGCGACTGATGCTGACCTACTACCACTTGAAGGTGATCCACGGTGGCATCACGGTGACGCTCGCCAGCGTCCGAGACGAGTTCTGGCCGTTGAACGGCCGCCGCGCGGTGCGCAACGCGATACGCCGCTGCTTCAGATGTTGCCGAGCGAACCCCCAACCCATCCAGCAGCCGATCGGTCAGCTGCCCGTCGCCAGAGTCACCGCCAACGAAGCGTTCACCTGCACCGGCGTCGATTTCTGCGGGCCGCTGTATTTGAAACCAACGCACCGCCGCGCCGCATCCCGCAAGTGCTATGTCGCGGTCTTCATCTGCCTGAGCACTAAGGCCGTCCACCTGGAGCTGGTCAACGATCTGTCCACTGCAGCGTTCCTGATGGCCCTGACCCGGTTCACCTGGAGAAGAAACAATCCGAGTCACATCTACTCCGATAACGGAACTAATTTCATCGGAGCCAAGAACGTCCTTCACCAGCTGTACCAGATGCTGCAGCCCGGACCCGAAAGCGACAAGATCGCCAAGCACCTGGCGGACGACGGCATCCAGTGGCACCTGATCCCCCCGCGCGCTCCCAACTTCGGCGGTCTCTGGGAGGCTGCTGTTAAGGTGGCCAAAAAGCATCTCGTTCGGCAGCTCGGAAACTCACTGCTGTCCTTCGAGGAGTTGACCACGGTGCTCACTGCGATCGAAGGCTGTATGAACTCGCGCCCCCTAACCCGGCTGTCGGAGGATCCCAACGATCTGTCCGCGCTCACCCCGGCCCACTTCCTGGTGAAGAACATGATCCGCCCGCTTCCCGAGCCGGACGTGCGCGACGTCCCTCTGAACCGACTGACCCAGTATCAGCGCATCCAGGCCTACTCCCAGCGATTTTGGCACCGCTGGCGGAACGAGTACTTGAAGGAGCTCCAAACGCAGTACAGCAGCAACCCCCGTCGTTACAACCTGGACGTCGGCTCCGTGGTGATCATCAAGGACGAGCTGCTTCCACCCGCCCGCTGGCCGCTGGCCCGCGTCCTGGAAGTGCACCCTGGACCTGATGGCGTCACTCGTGTGGCCACGCTGCGAACCGCCGGAGGAATCCTGAAGCGAGCTGTCTCGAAGATCTGCCCCCTGGAGTGCGCCGACGAAGACGAAGAAGACAAGTGATGTGTTTACTTTTGGATTGTATTTTTGATTACCTTTTAGTTTATTTTGAAAATGTATTTTCAAGGTGGCCGGTGTTATGTTGGGTATCAAAATTGAACTATCCCTGTACACACGGAGGATAGGCATTACACGAAATCGAGTTCGATTACACGAAATTCAGTTCAGGTACGATTACATACTTTCGTGTAACAGGGGTCGAACTGGATTTCGTGTAAAATCGAAATTGAAATGTTTCACCGGGTGAAAATTGCATATTGCCTACATTTGGGCGTTTTTGGATTTTCTTTGGGATTCTTATTAAGGGATATTAAAATTAAATTAAAGTATTAGATTGAACGTGTTTATTTATTGAAATTCTGTACAATAAATTAATGAAAAAGACTGCTTTCACAATATGATAATAAATACAATAAAGTGGAGTGCTTCGAGGCCATTGCTTTTATATCGTGTAGGCCATAATGTTCTCCCTGGTCCACTCGGGGTTCTGCTCGACGCTCAGCATGTTCCGGATCTCCTCCGGCGGAAACGCCGCCAGCTTGTTCAGCGGGAACACCTCGCTCGACCTTCTTCGCCACTGCTAAAGTCCTCGCGGACACCGGTCAGGGCGACGCCTACACGATAGTTGCGGCTGCGGCTGCTGCTGTTGATGCGGGTGTTGAGTCGACGCTAGCGTCGGAACCTGGCGCAAAATATTCGAGCTTGATGAACCACTGATACTGGAACTCGGCCGGGTTGGAATGGTGCACATGCTGCGGCCTGACCTGGCTTGTCGACGAGCACACCGTGCTGCTGCCGTCCGTCGTCAACGCCGCTACAACCTGCTGCTGCTGTTGCTGCTGAGGGGGCATTCGCATTTGCGAAGCGGCACAGGCCGTAATCGATGCCATCAAGTCGGTAGACAGTCCGAACGATACGAACTTGGGCTGATGGGACCGCCTCCGCCACCGCCGCCGCCCATCACCGGGCGAATGTGGTTCTGGTGTTGCTGATGGCGTGGATGTTGGGGCTGGGAATGGGCCGTAGTTCGGAATGGGCTTCGGCTGCTTGAGACAAGGCATTTGCGGCGCAGACAGCTGATGTTGTTGTCACTGTTGCTGCTGCTGCTGGACCGGACTCCTCATCGGCGGTGGAATCAACGGTCGGCCGCTGGCCGTCAGGTGCTGTGCTATCTGGGGACGAATCTGCTGGCGGGTTCTGGAAGAGGCAAGATTGAGCTTGGAAAAAAATACAAAAATAACCATTTCAAACCAACCTTTCGCCTCCGGGACATTTACATGTGGTCACTGGCCAGCACGATGCGTATCTTCTGCGTCGCCAGCACCAACGACATGATCGCCTCGCACTCCATGGCCTGGGCCGCTTAGTCCAGGAAGATGTGTGTAAAGTGTCCCTTGGGCAGTTCGAGCCAGGCCAGCTCCATCGAAATGTTCAGCGATACCACCACGATGCGATACTTGAGAATGTTTTCGACGGTTGGCCGCCGAAAGATGCGCACGTTGATGTTCAGGTCGATCAGACAGTACTAAGAGATAAAGTTCAGTTAATATCGTAACAAACAAACAACTCAAAACCCCCTACCTTCTGGACGATGCTGTTGACGGTGGCGACCCAGCGCTTGTAATAGTAAACGCGCAATGGTTTGGCCTCCTCCCCACCACCCTCCTCGACCCACTGGTGCAGGTAGTCCTTGATATACAAATCGGCGGCCGAATTCGACTCCGGCTGCAGCAGCAGCTTTTTGATGGCCTGCGCCAGCGTGTACGTCTTCCCGGTGCCAAAGGGCCCAACCAGCAGGATCAGAGACAGCGTGATCGAAATTGGCGTGACGCGTCCCATTGGCGCTGCGGAGTCCACGGGATCCGGAAGTCGGCGATTTTCTCGATCGCGCAATATGAAAAAAGAAAGATAATTTAAGGTTAGTTGTAGGTCTGTAAATCCCGCCGGAAGGAGCACTCCTGTTTTGGGGGCGTATAAGGCAGATTTGAAAGTGTTTCGCCGGACGGTAAAATTCTTTTTCCCCCCAGAACAATCAAGATTTCAAGATCCGGTTTGGGGGAAGCGGGTTCTTACCTTTTCCGGTGACGACCGGAAGATTTGCAAGCCGGAAGGTTGAATTTTACTTCCCCCAGACCGATGAAGCAAGAATTCGATTTAATCCGTCTACAAAAACATTCCTTGGGCAGCTATTCTAGGTTATCCGGCCTGGAGGAAGCGTACTCTTGCCTTTCCCGGTAACGACCGGAAGATTTGTAGAAATTCTTGCCGAAAGGTGGAATTTTTTACTCCACAGGCCGAAGAACCCAGCATTCGACTTTATCCACTGAAGATTCCCTGCCAGCTTTTCGTGGTTATACGGTTTGGAGGAACAGGAAACTTACATTTTCCGGGCGCAGCCGATGGTTTTGCCTGAAGTACTGCCGGATGATAGTATTTCGCTTCCCCCAGACCGAAGAACCAAGAAATCAACCGAAGGCGGCCACAAAAGCATTCACTGGCCTGTAATTCTTGGTTTTCCGGTCTGGGGGAACCGAAATCTTGCACTTTCCGGCCGCAACCGAAAGATTCGTGGAAGTTCCTGCCGGAAGATAGTATTTCGCTTCCCTCAGACCGAAGAACCAAGAAATCAACCGAAGGCGGCCACAAAAGCATTCACTGGCCTGTAATTCTTGGTTTTCCGGTCTGGGGGAACCGAAATCTTGCACTTTCCGGCCGCAACCGACAGATTCGTCAAAATTCCTTCCGGAAGATAGTATTTCGCTTCCCCCAGACCGAAGAACCAAGAAATCAACCGAATCCGGCCACAAAAACATTCACTGGCCTGTAATTCTTGGTTTTCCGGTCTGGGGGAACCGAAATCTTGCACTTTCCTGCCGCAACCGACAGATTCGTCAAAATTCCTTCCTGAAGATAGTATTTCGCTTCCCCCAGACCGAAGAACCAAGAAATCAACCGAAGGCGGCCACAAAAACATTCACTGGCCTGTAATTCTTGGTTTTCCGGTCTGGGGGAACCGAAATCTTGCACTTTCCGGCCGCAACCGAAAGATTCGTGGAAGTTCCTGCCGGAAGATAGTATTTCGCTTCCTCCAGACCGAAGAACCAAGAAATCACCCGAAGGCGGCCATAAAAACATTCACTGGCCTGTAATTCTTGGTTTTCCGGTCTGGGGGAACCGAAATCTTGCACTTTCCGGCCGCAACCGACAGATTTGTACAAGTTCCTGCCGGAAGATAGTATTTCGCTTCCCCCAGACCGAAGAACCAAGAAATCAACCGAATCCGGCCACAAAAACATTCACTGGCCTGTAATTCTTGGTTTTCCGGTCTGGGGGAACCGAAATCTTGCACTTTCCGGCCGCAACCGAAAGATTCGTGGAAGTTCCTGCCGGAAGATAGTATTTCGCTTCCCCCAGACCGAAGAACCAAGAAATCAACCGAAGCCGGCCACAAAAACATTCACTGGCCTGTAATTCTTGGTTTTCCGGTCTGGGGGAACCGAAATCTTGCACTTTCCGGCCGCAACCGACAGATTCGTCAAAATTCCTTCCGGAAGATAGTATTTCGCTTCCCCCAGACCGAAGAACCAAGAAATCAACCGAAGCCGGCCACAAAAACATTCACTGGCCTGTAATTCTTGGTTTTCCGGTCTGGGGGAACCGAAATCTTGCACTTTCCGGCACCTGTCTCACTTCGCACAACACTTACCATTTCAACTCCTATAACCACCAGCTTCAAAATAACACTAAGTCCCGATCTGACAGCGCCCGGGCAAAAATCTCGAAATTATTCTAAGTCCAAAAGTTACACCTTTTTCAGTTCGGACCCCTGAACTGGTAAACGTGTAACTTTTACACTTTTTGCAGTTCGCATTTTACATCTTTTTCAGTTCGAGGGTTGAAACTAGTCGGTGGTGTAAAATCGAACTGCAAAAAGTGTAATGCTGATTCTCCGTGCATAAGATACAAATAGCGCACAGCGCTATCTAGACAAGTTTGGACGAATGACAGGAGGTGTAGATGACAGCGAGAACTGTCACCTACAGATGAAGAAGGAAGAGGAAAAGGGTTAAGAAGAAGAAATTGTTTAAATCCCCACCAATAAAGTTTCCGCACTCGCACAGAACGGTCGAGTTTTTGCTCCCAAAAGTGCGCCGCGTTTTTAATCGTCCGACTGGACGTTCCCCTCCCCGGAAAGTGATCCCCCGATAGTGCCGTCTATCACCTGGCCTGTGAGCTGCCCCGATCCCACCCGCTAACGTCGCTGCTTGCCAAGCGCGGTTCGTTCGCGTCCGTCCCCCAAGTGCGGCCGGCGTGTGTTCCGCGAATCGTCCGGTGTGACCGGCGTGTGTCCCCCGAAAAAGACCCTCAGCGGTGGAAAACGGTCCCGTACCGGCCCGTGAGCTGCCCCGAATCCCCGCACCCGCAGTGTCCCCCATCAGTCACAGTGGCTCTTACGGCTTTTTGAAAACTCACCCGAGTTTTGATCTTTAAAAAGCATTGGAAAGAAGAACTCTTAAAATTTTAGAAAATTTGTGGGTAAGAAGGTTAACTTGTTTTATGTGACTTTGCCAATGTTTTTAAAAATGTACTTTGGCTGTGTTTTTTACTAACATTTCCTATATTTAAAGTAAAAAGAAGTATGCAGTACTTATTCTAGTGCCCCAGACTATGATTCTACGCATTTTTTACAATTTAAATGATAATGGTGCCATTTTATAGCAGAAAATGTGAAAAACATGCAAAAAATTTAAAAAGTTACTGTAAAAACATGAAAAATTAGATAGGCAAAATGTAATGATAGGAGGTGGTAGAATAGGCCAAATACTACCGAAAACAAACTAAACAAGATAAATGCAAATTAAAATACTAAAAATGAAACAAGAAAACCGTAAAACAAGAGAAGCCAAATTTTTCGTAGAACAAAGAATGCTCAAAATGAGCCTCCTAAACACGGGAAATATAAAAATCCTTGAAAAATAAATTGGACACTAGAGGGTTGTTCCAACATTAAATTGCGGCACACTTTATTTAATGTTGGTACCACTGCGCGATTTTGACATTTCGGACGTGCAATATTCGTAACGCCATTTTCGCTTTAAAATCAGGATAGTTCAATCAACAATGTCAAAATACAGTACTTGTTCGGTAGTTGGGCGCCGTTTAACTGGGCTAAGCAAGGACCGATCAAAGGATATTTCGGATACGATTGCTCAGAAACAACATTCTTCACAGTTAGAATACAGATAAGTTTATTACAGAAGAAAACAAATTTATTGTAGTGTAAATAAAATACGATCAAGAGCGAAGCATCTTACAAGCTATATTACAGTAATATATAAATATACTTTTCTTACTCATATAAAATTATACTTCAAAAAGCAAGCATTCTTATTTTAAATTGTGTGCCACCTCTCGTACAAAGCAAAAGAAACATTTTAATTTCACTGTGAGAGTGTAGCGTTAGAAGACGAAAAATATCACTTATTCGCTAACGTGAAAGAAGTTCTTTTTTATTGCATCGTTTTGCATGATTTATTTTTTTTCCAAGCGGTGAAAGAGCGATTTTCGTTTGCCAATGCTGCTTTATATCATGGTAATTATTGTATCACTACAGCACGACCGTAGCCTTAGAAAGTAGTTAAATATGTGTATGATTCATGCTTATTATTTAATAATAAATCCACAAACTTAGCGAAAATTGACCGAAAATTGAAAATTAAATATTAGCAAGAAATAAACAGTAAAGTTATTTCTTCTTTACATATGGCTGCATCCGCTTCCTGCTCGGCTGTCTGTTTAAATAATTGTCTACCTCCAACCAAAATGGCATTCGCGTTAAAAACAAACAAATAAAATAAAGTTCTATAACAAAACAATCAATGGTAGGTTTGGACATCGAAATCGAGTCCCGACGACATTATGCTATTATTGGTATGATGATAAAATTATGTTTAATTACACTTATTAGCTTATCCTTTTCGCTGCTTTATTAAATAAACTATTGTGATAATTATTATTCCGGATGGGTTTGAGATACATTCGATTAGTGTGATAACATTTGTTCTAATTTGTTTGCTTTTATTTGTTTTAAAAAGAACGGATAATCTGTTCATCAACACAAAACCTTTGTGATTTTCCCGTTGAATTCGAACAGTTTGTGCGATGTGAATTCAAAAACTTAAATTTTGACTGCATTTCAAATCTAAACGTGCCCGGCTACCGGATATTACTATCTGAGAGTACGATAAAACGAGGTTTCTAACAATAAGGTAAAAAAAAAAAAACAAAAAAAATACCACTTACAGGATTTTGGCTTTTCAGAGTAGACATGTGTGATCGAGTAATGACAATAAATCATAATCCACATTGCTGCAAACGCAATACAAAATAAACACTAAACGTTGTCCGCCCGCACGCACGGTTCACTTTGGACAACGGCCAAATTTTCCCGAACCACCTACCAGACCGGTGCGGGGAGCTAGGGGGGTTTGCTAATGTTGATGCAACATGTTACCATCACAAACAATCTGTCGCTGCGGCGGCGAGATTTACTTCGATGCCAAAAACATGATCAATCTGGAAGGAGAAAACAAAAAGAGAAATAGTTTAGATACTTAGCTAGCTAGATTTAAGTGTTAAATTGACCAAATTCAAAACAACATTGGAAAGGAGAACTCTTAATATTTTGAGTTTGGTTGTTTGGATTGTTTCTGTGACATTGCCAAGGGTTTGAAAAAAAGATCTTTTTTTTTTTTCACTAACGTCATTTTTTTGACTTCCTGTTTGACATGCTCAACAACCCTACAGAAAAAAAATCCCGTGGAATTTGCCCGGAACTGCTAACTAACTATTTTGACAGTTAGAATACTCGCCTTTCCTTACTAATCTAAATATCTTGCGTGGTTTCTAGCTTTTGACAGCTGTCAATCGTTCCAATTGGCGAATCCGAATCTTCATAATATTCCGTTCTTTGACTAACTCCGGCCAGCAAAATCAAACGGTGCGCTAGTGTGCGTACGCGAAACGTCCTAAAGCTTTTAGCTCCCTCATTTCTACACCTTTTTCATTTTTTTAATTCACTTTTGCAATTTTTGCTTGATTTTCACATTTTCTACTATAGAACGATACCATCATAATTTAAATTGGGTATTATAGCCCTATGTCAATTTTTATTTACAACGGTAAACAAACACGTTTAAAAACCATTTCTAAACACTTTTTTTTATTTCAATGCAAAAAAAAAATTGACAAAACAACATTTTTTGATGGATCAACTATGGTCCCCTTGAAACGAGCTGTCATGTAGGAGCTTTTCTGTCAAGAAGGACCGCGAGGTTAATTTTTCAAAATTGATTTAAAAATCCATTTAAAACTCTTTGTGGTGCGTTATCGCTGGAAACAATAATATCAGCAATCTAAGCTTCATTTTAGGCCCAATTGTAAAAAAAACAGTGGTATAGTTTGGTACAGTACAGAAATTACTGTATACACACCAAATTTTGGACTGTCATTTCAGTAAAATAATTAACCCTCTACAACCCAACCCCGCCTCTAGACGGGCTTCGATTTAAAAAATCGCCAAAAATCCATTTTTCAGCCAATTTTTGATCTTCAAAAAGCATTCGAAAGAAGAACTTTTCAAATTTTGGAAAATTTTAGGGTTGGAAGTTTGACTTGTTTTATGTGACTTTGCCAATTTTTTAAAAAATGTATTTTTTTTAGGGGTCAACTTTGGCTGTGTTTTTTACTAACATTTCCTATATTTTAAGTAAAAAGAAGTATGCAGTAATTTTTCTAGTGCCCCAGACTATGCCTCTACGCATTTTTTACAATTTAAATGATGATGGTTCCATTTTATAGCAGAAAATGTGAAAAACATGCAAAAAATTGAAAAAGTTACTGTAAAAACATGAAAAAATTAGATAGGCAAAATGTAATGATAGAAGGTGGTAGAATAGGCCAAATACTACCAAATACAAAGGTAAACTAAACAAGATAAATGCATATTAAAATACTAAAAATGAAACAAGAAAAACATAAAACAAGAGAAGTAATTTTTTTCGTAGAGTTGCTCAAAATAACCTCCTGAACACGGGAAAAATAAAAATTTTCGAAAAAAAAAATTGGGCAGTAGAGGGTTAACTGAATGCGATTCAGTAATCGTCACTTTTGCTGAAATTCGGTAATGAACAAAAACATTGCTGAAAAAACAGTAACTGCATATCTGTCAAACTGAAATGTCACTTATGACTTATTGTTTAGATGCTGCCGAGAGAAAATCCTCTTTCAAACATGTTGTGTTTTTTTTTTAATTTGTGTTGTGATCTTTAGAAACCAAGGTAAGAAAAATGTTAAAAACAAATGCCTCGATGCTAACCACCTGTTTCTTAGGTTTGGACGTTTGATGAAACAAATGTACAAATAACAGAACTGGAAACATTTTCAATGACAAGCAAAATCAAATTTTGATAACTGAAATACCAGCAACGATTGCTGAATCTTCAGCAAATGATCTGTCAAACTGCCACAAGAAAATTACTGAATTTTCAGCAAAATAATTTGACGTTTCTTTTGCTGAAATTTCAGTTGTTTTGACAACCATTTTTAATCTAATCTAATCTAATCTAATCGAACACAAGCGCAGCCAGTCCGAAGAAAGCATCCTGGAAGAACTTGTGGTTAGATTACGCCCCAAGTTCTTTCTTGTCTATATTAATAATTGCAGTACATCCGAGTTACCCCGAAAATGTATAGCAAAAATTAAAGCGGCCAGGCCTACTGCGTTGTTTTGACAACCATTTTTACCGAAATTTCAGTAAATCATTAGTCAAAGTGACAAATATCAGTTAACTGAGAATTCAATAAAATCTAAAATACTGAATCGTCTACCGAAATTAAAACTTTACCTGAATTTCACTTAAAAAAATTTGGTGTGACACAGCAAATTCTGATGTTTGATTTCAGTTAATATTTACTGAAAACTGCACTACTGAAATTTTCTGTTAGTTTTTCGCTGAACTTCAGTTAAAATTTGTATAGAGCTGTCAAAGTTTGCTGAAATTTCAGCAAGTTTTCATTTACTGAGAATTTCAGTATATTTAACTGAAAACAGTAATGAGAAATTGGTGGGAAATTACTAGGGGAACAGTATCTAACTCCATCTTGCCTCTAATGTTGCCATATCAGCACTTTGAGGTTCAATTACAGCTCATAAAAAGCGTTTTCAACTGAAATCGAGTGATGAGTAGCTCAATAAGAAGTGAGAAAGCAAGTTTCTATAAACAGTTTTACAAAATAAATTGTTTAATAGTTAAAATCAGCAAATTAGGTAGAGTTTGGAGGGAGTGCTGCCCCTGGGTGCTGAATAGTGGTTCGCAAAAGGGCCTTAATTTTGAACTGTCAAAGTGGAACCAATTTACTGTTCGCCAAAAGGAGAGAGTATTGTTATCGATAATTGAAAATTGTTTTTTTTTAGCAAGAATGCAAAATGCTTTTCAGGACCTAAAGTTGATGTCGAGAAATGTTAAGAAAGTTGAAGGCAAGATCGTTTTTTTTTTTAATTTATGAATGGAATTCGTTTATGGAGTCGATGCGGTTGTATTCATTCAGATGCTGTCTTTATCGTTTGGTTCCGTTTGAAACAACCCTCTGGCACCACTGTAAATGGCTAGAACGTTTGACAGTTACCAAAACCTCGAAGAGCCCACGTAGTAGTATTAGTGAAGAGCCCACGTTGTTTATCGTGGGCTCTTCACTAATACTACTACGTGGGCTCTGTGAGTGTAGCAGTATTGGTGTTGTCTGTTTGTTTACACCAAAGGGCTTTTGTTAATTTGATTTGGTTAACCGCGGTGGATTTTCTTGAAATAATTCGAACTGTCAAAAATCCACCAAAGCATCTACCGGTGGTTACTTTTCTACCACAGATTTTTGTGCGATCAATGTGGTAGATGCTTTGGTGGATTTTTGACAGTTCGAATTATTTCAAAAAAATCCACCGCGGTTAACCAAATCAAATTAACAAAAGCCCTCAAATCTTCAATCTTGTGTGTGTAAATCTGTTACGAAAAAAGGTGAGAACTGTTGCTCCGATTGACCGGGAAGATTTGCCGGGTAGTACTGGACCGGGGACTGGCCAAGTCACGCTGTTGATCCTTCCGAACAATTCGCTGCAATCTCCGGCAGGGAGTAACCGACCAAGTGCAGAAACATCCGTGATTCCGGTGATTGTGGTGGAGCTGGTATTTCCGAGCATCCTTCGATAACCTTCTCCGAGGACTGGCCCACTTCCGCTGTCGACTCACACAGGGAATCGAAGGAATCGCGTGCTTGTGTAGAATTCGACCTTTTGTGGACTCACAAGAAGTTCATCGCGAAGTGGTTCGAACAAATAATTTGATTTGATTTCATTTGAACTTTGATATGGCAAAAACCGTCTTCATCGCCACTTCGTGGAGCATTTATCCATAGTCTCTGGCGTTGGAAATCCGTCCCGTGTCGTTATTTTTTCATGGATATCATTTCAACATTATGGAATTCTGCCTTTTTTACCACGCGGTTTGTTTATTTTCAAATTTTGACAGCAAATGCGTTCTTCATCTTCTTTGTTGTCTTCATGTTCGCGTCGAACATTTATTTCATAAAAATGGCCGTCGTGACAGAGGGCTGGTTTGAAAGCTTTTTGTTGAATCAACGCAAGACGTCAAAGCAACTTTTTCAAAACAACAAAAGATTTTTGTGGAATTGTCAAAATCAAGGTTTATTTCAACGCAAAATCGGCGTTTATTATATCCAACAAAAAATTTGTTGAATCAAACCTCGTACAGGTTCATTCTACAAAATATTTTTCTGCGTGCTGTCACTTTTTACACGGCGCTCACGCACACTATCAAAACAAACGTTTGATAGTGTATGTGAACTCCGTGTAAAAGGGGTGTCAAACTGAATAGTGACCCCGTTCGTTTGACAACAGTTGGTGTTAAACCATCGGGGTTTGAGGGTATCCAGATTTTTAAGCAAAGATGGCGTTACGAATGGTGAACGCCCGAAATGTCAAAATCGTGCAGTGGTACCAACATTAGAAAAAAAGTTTGGCTGTCATACCATGGCACACTTTTTTGTAATGTTGGTATCACTGCGTGATTTTGACATTTCGGGCGTTCGCCATTCGTAACGCCATCTTCTCTTAAAAATCCGGATAGGAAATGTTAGTCCAAGTTGACCCAGAAAAAAAATATTTAAAAACCTATTGGCAAAGTCACATAAAACAAGTCAAGCTTTCAAACGTAGAATTTATAATTTTAAAACTTCATTTTTCTTTCCTTCTTTTTTTCTTAGAGTCAGCCATCACCCTGATATTTTAGGACGTTTTCACCCACCTGAAGTTGATCGCCTTGGCCGCCAGCAGCCGGTTGCACTCGGCCGTGTCCGGCAGCGGCAGCAGCTTGAACGGGCTCTCCGTTTCCGTCTCGGTAAAGTCGTGCTTGTAGATCTGCGTTTCGCTCTTAATGTCCGAGAAGGGGCCCCGCAGCACGAAAAAGTGCATCGCCAGCGGGCTCGACGTCTTCGACTTCAGGATCAACTGATAGTTGATGTCCCGCTCGCACGACTGGTGCGGATCGCGCTGGCTCTTGTTGATGATGGCCTTCACGACCCACTGGTGGTTGAAGGCGGAGAAGCGCGACGTCTCGTAGTACAAACGGTGCACGTACTCGTCCGTACGGTATGGCTTCATCTGGAGATCTGTTTTTGTTGGGGAAGGGGGTGGGAGGAAAAATAGCAAGATTGATACAGAAGAGGTGATTAGATTGACTTTTCAAGTTGGGAGACTGTTCAAAACCGGCTTCCCGGCAATATTCTACCATTGAAGATAATCTTCTCGTAACTCAAGAGATCGATCAACGTGAGGAAAAGCTTCTTCTCCTCGGCGGCGCGGGCATCGTGGGCGTGCAGAGCCACCATCACCTCGGCGCCGGACTTTTTCGGATGGGCGCAGTTGGTCTCGTGCGTGGGGACCTCGTGGATGGGGCCGCGCCACTGGCACCCAATGCGGGCAAACTTGCAGTCGGTCGGCCGCTCCTCGCACTCATTGCTCTCGTGGTACTCAACGGACTTGTTCGGGAACTCATTGCCGCAGTACTGGCACTCACTGGGCAGCTCCGACACGGCCTTCTCGACGGCCAAGTTGCGCGACGAGTTGTTCTTGTTGATCTCGGTGCGACAGTTCGGGCAGGTCGCGTTCTGGTCACGCAGTCTGGTTGGGCAAGGAAACAGGTGTGTCAGTTGGGACCTCAACCTATTTGGATCGATACTTACCTGCCGTCGGCCAGCAGGTGGGTGAAGCATCCGGCGCACATCAGATGTCCCATGGAACACTGCAAGCGAACACACGTGAGCGGATGGCGAGAAGAAGAGAAAAAAGAAACAGCAATTGGTTAATAAGGCACGGGTCAGTCAGACGGTTCGGCGGTTCCTGCTGTTTGGAATTAGAAAATTTTGGGTTACTGTTCAAAGATACAAGTCCGAAAAAAACGTTAAGTTTGGGATCGAATAGAAAGAAATTTGTAAGCATTTTTACATCAAGTTACGATCGAACGAGGACCGAACAGAAACTTACTAAAATAACCCAACCTGTAAGAGGGAAAGAAAAAAGAAAGAAAAAGGAAAAATAGCATTGATTAAAAAACACGTCGGATTTCTTCTGGTGGAAGTCAGGGGGCAAATCTCTTTCTTTTCTTTCCGATCGCAACCAGTTGTGTGATATTTCATTGCTCTAAACTTTTCACTTTATTGTTCAGCAACAGGACACGGCCAAGTGGAGACACACACGAGTGGACAAACCCCAGCTAACCCACAATTTACCGACAATCTTAATCACTAATGAGTAAATAAAAAGATAAAGGGTTTCGCTTTTCCTCGCACGTTTATTTCAGGTTTTTTTGTGGTTGTACAACAACAAGTTTTTTTTTGTTTTTCGTTTTTTCCGTATTTTTTATGATTGTATATTTTTCCTTTTTTCTAATTATTTGTAATTACGATTAATTTATAATGAAATGTTATGACTTTTATGAGACTTTGAGCATAGTTTAAGTAACAAACGGAGCAATGTTCTGTGTCAGTCTAGAAAATACTACTTCAATTCTAAGTGTTAGGCTATGATCTTACATGGTTAGGATTTTTTAAACATTTTCAATTGATACTACAGGTGACATTTTTATTAGTCTACACAAACAGCAGTTCCAATTCGGTACGTAACAATCATTTGAAAACATTTTAACATCGTGTTACAATCCGCTTTTTGTCTATGATCACATTGCCAACTCTAGTCAATCTACCTCACTACGAACTTAAAAACCGCCGAGAAGCTGGCTTTCTATTTGCTTGATTTGCGTTCCGCGTCTCTAAAGTCTAAGGCCCTGCTGCTGCACATGTTCAGAATGCAAATCTGGCAAACGGCCCAAGCCAGCCTCTCCAAGTAAATGCATTCCATACTCCGTCGTCCAAGCGCTCATACAGACACGCACTCGTTTCCGTTGGATCATTCACACAAGCAAGCACTCACAAGTCACACACGTGTTTCTATCATGTCAATTGCTTTTAATTGAACACACTCTAGGCAGCACTCGAACGACTCACACAGTTGTTGATAGATGGAAAAAGGAACTCAAAATAAGCTAAACTGAAAACGTCAAAAGGTCATTCATACGATTTCTACCACGCGACAAGTCATGTGAGATTTGAGTTACTCATAGTAACATGTAAACCCTTACAAAAAAAATCATGATTTTCTGAGTTCAATATCCCACTTTTCATACGAATTTTTCAGTTCAACCCATATAACCATTAACTCAAAAAATCGTTTGAAAAGTGGGATATTGAACTCAGAAAATCATGATTTTGTGTAAGGGTGTAAGTTGACATCGAAACACTCACTCAACACATCGATGAGTGACCGAGACAGTGTCGAGAAGCTTGAGAGATATGGGCCAACTCATAGTTGGCTGCACAAATTTATACATGCATCAAAATGGAAAGGTGCTCATTTTTTTACGGATTATGCAAGGTATTCAGCTTGGGCTGCTGAATACCTTAAATTTGTATCAGTTCTTTCAGCGACAATCTTGGCTGTTATGGGTCTCTCATCGAAATATATGAGTTCATTAGTAGTTTTAAATAATTCAGTAACAACATTTCAAAAGGGTGAAACCTACAATCCTGCCGTTTCGGGAAAATCAACATTCAAAATTTTGCAATTTAGATCAATTCCTATTTCCACAAAAAAGCAGTAATACCATCAATTTTGTCAATACGTAATAGAAAATAGCAATAATTTCATCATATAGAGCAGTTTGAAATTAATTAATGTATTTTTGCTATTAAAAATTGAGAAAAAGAAATTACGCCTTTTTGAAGAGCGTGTCTACATTTTCGCCCCACCGTATTCGCCACCTACCAAACCGAAAACATGTCCCAAGAAAAGGTAAATTATGGACCTTCATGTCTGGATTGTGAAATCAGACCAGATCCGATACTACAATAATTTAAGTTAAAAAGTTATGTATTTAGGATCATACAAATCAGTGTTTGTTGTGGAATAGAGGAGAAAAGCAACTCTCGACAAAATTTTGAGGCTAGGAATTTTGACAGGTATGATTTTCATAAAGTATTCGCCTCCTTTTCTCTCCCACAGAAAACTGGGGACAATGTAGCTGTCAAACTAGGCCAAACTGTTAAAGTCACTCACAAAATGAACTTTGAGTGATTTGAGTTCATTTCTGACGTCACGATTTTCTTCTCTATAGAGGAGAAAATCGTGACGTCAGAAATGAACTCAAATCACTCAAAGTTCATTTTGTGAGTGACTTTAACATTTTGGCCTAGTTTGACAGCTACCTCGTTCCCAGGTTTTCTGTGGGAGACTTTATGAAATCATACCTGTCAAAATTCCTAGCCTCAAAATTTTGTCGCGAGTTGCTTTTCTCCTCTATTGTGGTCAGAGACATCAGAAACATACATTTTGATCCATTTTGAGGATTGTCAGGTTAAAATTCACTAAATTTTTCTTTCTAAATATACGTCGGAACTTGCAGAAAACACTACATTCGCCCCTCGTGGTTGGGTGAAAACACAAGGGCGGAAACTCAATTTGGTTTGTTTTGATTGATGTTGTTGATTAGCCCTTTTGTTTTTTGCTTGTAAAACAACGCAGTTTCGGAATTTTGAGATGTTGGAGGGTGTTTTAGAATCAGTTTTGTTTGTTTACATGATTCTGACGAAAACTCAGTTTGTTTACATCTGAGGGTTTCGCCCTTTTGAAAAGTTGTTACTGAATTGTGTTTGAAAAGCTATGGCTGAGAGCGAGTGACTTCAATAGAAGAGAATCTCGTGACGTCAGAAATGAAATCATATCACTCAAAGTTCATTTTGTGAGTGACTTTAACATTTTGAGCTAGTTTGACAGCTACATTGTCCCCAGTTTTATGTGGGAGAGAAAAGGAGGCGAATACTTTATGAAAATCATACCTGTCAAAATTTTGAGGCTAGGAATTTTGACAGGTATGATTTTCATAAAGTATTCGCCTCCTTTTCTCTCCCACAGAAAACCTGGGAACGAGGTAGCTGTCAAACTAGGCCAAAATGTTAAAGTCACTCACAAAATGAACTTTGAGTGATTTGAGTTCATTTCTGACGTCACGATTTTCTCCTCTATTGCAGTATATTGGCATAAAGAGGTTCTATTTGCATGCGGTGAGTTCTTGCAACGAGATTAATTGAGGTCAGTTACTCTTAGCCTTTGCTCATCATGCAGAATCGTCGGATCTTATCAATGTTTACTTGTAAGAAACTAAGACCCCATTACCCCCACTTACTCATGACTTACACTAGTGTCCATGATCATTTCAACTACAGGAACTCATAAGTTGGGATGAGTGACCAAACAAAAGCAAAAGTTATAAAAGCTGAACTTAACAATTTAAATTTGCAGAAGTTTCTCTCCTTGGTTCAGATAACTCAGGACTTCCAGAAAAGAACCCATCACAATCGTCCGTTCAACCCAAAATTGCGACTCAATTTCGCCTGCCAAGTCCGAAAATACCCTCTGGAGACGACGACGACGGTGGACAGCTGTGCTCGCATACTATAAAACCGCCAGACCTTTGAGAGTGAATGGAGATGAACTAGTTCGTTTTCCCCCCGCCGTCGACGAGTTGTTTAGTCCGGTTCGGCCGTGCCGTACCCCGCAATTAACGACTTATTTAGATCGTTGAGTGCAACACGGCCAATTCCGGCGGAGGTCGTCGGCTACCAGCGTGTGCGCGCGTTACGCTACGTTGATCTTCCAAAGACAAGGCCTTGGAGTGTGGAGTACCTCGATGCTCTCGGTACGCATCGGTACATACAGCGCACGCAGTCGAGCCGCGTAAACGGTTGTTCTAAAATTAGAACCCATTTTTCGACTCGGAGTTCTCGCGTTACTCGAGTTTGACATTCTAGTGAGCTTCAAGGTTTAATGAACTCCCCCGTTGCTTTTGGAACGGACACCTAACCTTTCGGGGCAAAAGCGCAAACCGAAACTTGAAAACTGGGTGAAGGAATTTCACGCTCCGATTGCCTCTTCAAGTCCTAACTGCGACTGAGAGAATCCAATTGACTGCAGCATCACTTGAAACGTGAAGATAATTTCACCGATAAGGCCGACGCGCGGCGGTTCGCCACTTTGTCTAGTGGACTCGTGCCTTTCGCGAAATCCACTTGAACGCGCGAGAAAAATGACGCCATCGATGCGGACTTGTTTAGGAAAGTTGTGTTGGGTTGAGAGTTGCGCTGTCCAAACATAGACGACACCAAGGACATCTGGTTAGGGGCAGGTTTCGCATATCGCTCCAAACAAGTTGAGAATTCAACAATCTTTTAATCTAAATCAAATGATAACTGCTCTGAAGTTCTTCCAACAACACGTGCCGTCACCCAACCCCCTCGGACGCGGTTCAATGGATGCGATCTGATCGCGACGTGTAATGTGAGGTTGACACGTGACATGCCCCCAGTGTTACATGTGCCAGTCTCTCAACACGATGCAAAAGTAAACACACGCCGCCACTGCTGCCCGCGTTGTTCTATAGAGAGGTTATTTGATAACAGCTAACTTCTTTACGTGCATGCGATTGCATTTTTAAGTTTATTGCGGCTGCGTCGATGATATTTGAGTCAGGCAAATTTAGTCTTCCGAAGCCATATCGACCCAGAGATTAATTTCTGCATATTGCGGTAATATCGAAACTTCTCCAACACACTGAGGAAAGGCTATAAAAGCACTCGAAAAATGAAATTCTTAATTTGATCTCCTAGACACGTCTTCACGTATACATATCGACTCAGATTCAAATTCTGAGTCTGTGTGTGGTGGGTTGTTGATAAAAAACAATTGCACTGGGTTATCTCGGCACTGGCTCAACCGATTTTGTCTGTTTTGATCTCATTCGATCCGTCTTAGGGTCCCATAAGTCGCTATTGAAAATTATTAAGTTTAGTTTAGTACTGCAAAAGTTATACCGTAAACTGGGGTGACTTTGATAGGTTTTTCAAATGCCCGTCAAATTAATATTTAAACATTTTTGAGAATTTTGAATATGTAAGCATTAAGGGAAAGCTTATTATCGAACATATATGCAAAAATGTGACTGTTACAACCCTATCAAAAGTTATAAGCACTTAAGTGTTATTTATGCACTTTTTGGACGCCGGATTTCACCCTTAAAATGTGCGGAAGGCACAAACCACCTAAGGGTGGATTAAGTAACGTTTTTTTTGTATTTGGGCTCATTAATATTCAAAAGCTGTATCTTAAGAAGTGATTTTTTTCCGCAAAGTAGTAAGTTATGATTAGGACTTTAAAGAAAAAAATATTGGTACACGGAAATAACCGAATTTTTCAATTTTAACTATTTATCACTTAGGACGGCAGTGTTGAAATTCGAGCGAGAAGAAGGAAAGCATTTTCGTTCGCGTTCTTGCTCTCGCTGCGAGCGCTCGCGGGCGCCTCGTGCTAGCCGTTCGTCCCAAGCTAGCAATTTGTTTATCCGATACTTTATCGGGATTATGAATGCGAACCAGGCGATGGTATAGAGGTGTAACTTCAATCGCTGTGTAGTTTTTTGTTCGTTTCTGACACGTTTAACTTCTCACGAACGGGCAATTCTGGCTCGCGACAAAGCCCGTTTGCGAGCGGAGGAGAGCACGGACAATCGGTGAGTTTCTCTCGGCAGCTCGAGACTCACGGCGAGAACTCGAGAGAGAGGATTTTTTTCTCGCGAGAGCGCGAGAATACCAACAATGCTTAAGAGGCAGTTTTTCTAAATATTGCTCGGTTTGTTCTAGAGGTCGTATCGAGGTGCTCCGATTTGAATGAAACTTTCAGCGTTTGTTTTTCTATACATGAGATGAGCTCATGCCAAATATGAGCCCTCTACGACAAAGGGAAGTAGGGTAAAATGGGCTTTGAAGTTTGAGGTCTAAAAAGCATAAAAAATCTTAAAATTGCTCGCATTCTGTAAAACTTAATCAATTCCAACTCTCTTAGATGCATTCGAAAGGTCTTTTGAAACCCTTCAAAATGTGCCATTGACATCCAGGGTTGGTTTGACTTTTTCTCATAGCTTTTGCAAATTACTGTTAAAAATTGATTTTTTTGAAACCTTAATATCTTTTTGCAACAGCCTCCAGCACCCATACTCCTATTGGTCAAAAGTTAAGGAATTTCATGGACTATCTACGGTATTAACTTTTTGGCCAATAGTTTTTTGATTTTTCTATAACAAACATTTTACAACGTTGGTTTTTTGCCCTGTAGGGCAAAAATTCGAAATCCTGTCATATTCGAAATCCTTGGAAGATTTCACGTAAGTTAGAAGTATTGGAGTTGTAAATATGATTGGAAAAAATGCCATTAAGATTGAATTAAAATGTTTTAAACAATTTTTTGGATTAGGGATAAAACAGGTTTTCGCCTTTTTTGTGATTCGTAAACAAGATCTAACTTTTTGCCTTCCTCACCTTACTGAGGAAAGGCTATAAAATCACTCACAAAATGAACTTCTTAATTCGACCTCGTAGACGCACCTTCACGTATACATATCGACTCAGAAACATGTTCTGAGCAAATGTCTGTGTGGATGTGTGTAGGTGGGTGGGCAAAAAAATTGTCACTCGATTATCTCCGGACTGGATGAACGGATTTTGACCGTATTAGTCTCGTTCGATCCATCTTGGGGTCCCATTGGTCTCTATTTACAATCAGCAAGTTTAGTTAAGATTGTAAAAAGGGTGGTTTTTGCAAGAAACCCTATCATGTTATACATTTTCAGAAAGGTATTAAAAAGACCTTTCCAATGAGCCCAAAACATTGAAGATCTGACAACCCTTTCAAAAGTTATTAGCACTTAAGTGTTATTTATACACTTTTTGGAGGCCGGATCTCAGATATTTCAGTAAAAATTATGTCCGGGTCCATCATGCGACCCATCGTTAGTTAGATAATTAAAAGACCTTTCAAATAAAACATCAAGGATCTAACAACCCTATCAAAAGTTATTGGCACTTAAGTGTTATTTATATACTTTCTGAAGGCCGGATCTGAGATATTGTGATAAAAATATTGTCTGAATCTTCCATGTGAACTTTCGTTGGATAGGTTTTTTTTATCAGACCTTGCCGATGAGCCAGAAAAATTGAAGGTCTGTGAACCCTATCAAAAGAAATCAGTAATAAAATTGATTTGTTAAATATGTTAAGGGAATGTTGCTATTTTTACTGAATGTATTGACTTTATGAATGTGAGGAAGGCACCAACCACCTAAAGGTGGATTAAATATCATTTTTTTACAAAAATTACTATTGGTTGTTGGGATACAGCCTCTTAAGAATTTGGTTTAAATTAAGTTTTTCCAACATTTTTCAACTCGTAATACCTAGAAAACTTTTGGTTCGGTTGGTTTTAATGTTTGAAAATGAAACTTTTCTAAAGTGTTCTGCTTTATCCATACAAAATAAATTCGAAATATTCGATTCAATGATTGTTATTTGAATGGACTAAAAAAACATATTTTTGACATTTTCTTTTTTTTAAATTAAACATTGAATAGTTTTCGAAATCTCGGTGAGTTTAAAAAAAGAGGGCTAATAAGATGACACTGAGAAAAAGTTCTAATCTTAACCTAAAACATTGCGGAAGACACCAAATCGATCATAAAATCTCGTCTCAAGATACATATTTTCGGATAATCTACTAATGATCCAAATTTTGTTTTTTTGACATATGGAGCTAATTTTCAAAGTTTCATTCAAATACAAAATTTAAAAAAATCTAGAGAACTGCTCTCTTTGAGAATTTAGGCAAACCGAGTCAATATAGTTTGCTTAGTGTTTCACAACCAAACTTTTTAATTTTAAACAGCAGATTTAAGCTTTTCAATCATATTAAAGCATGTGGCGATTAAATTAAATATGTTGGATGATAGGGTTTTTCTGGTATTCCGGAAGTGTTCCCAAAGGGCCACCGGTCATCGGTTTTAGATTGGCTAGGATGGGTCAGCAAACAACGGCATGACCATAGATTGACAAATCATTTAACTTCACGAAGTTTGGTGTGCAACACGATGGCGTTTCATGAAAAAAAAAGTCTAGTTGGCCATCGGGTATCCGGTAACCGATTCCAGGTTTCCCGGAACTGGCCAGTAATACTCCAGACTGGTTCTAGCTATCGTGTATTGAATGAACTTTTTGGATGTTCCGGATTTCCGGACCGGTAGGTCACCTGGCCCTAATATAAATATTTGTTATCAAAGTATAGGAAAATACCTGTCGGTTCAAAGTTGGGGTCTCAAAAAGGTATTTTTCCGGTTGTAGCAGATTCCCGGTGGCCACAGTGACCAAATCCAAATATTTTGAAAAGGAGACATTCTAAGCTTTAATTTGAGACCAAGAGAACCGGATTTGGTCAAAAACTGGATTATCGGAGTTTTTTGAAATTTGAGGTCGAAAAGAACCCAAAATTCCTCTCTTAGCTTTTGAATAGCAAAAGTTATAGCGAATTTAATATTCAAAACGTTACTCTTAATCTACCTTTAGGTGGTTGATGCCTTCCTCACATTAATACAGGCTTGAGTATTATATCAAACAGAAAAGTGGATAAATTACACTTAAGTGCTTATAACTTATAATAGTGTTATCAGATCTTCAATTATTTAGGCTCGTTGGAAAGGTCTTTTCAATACCTTTCAAAATATGTTTATCAAGACAGGTTTTCTTACAAATCCACCCTTTCTACAATCTTCCGGAATGTTATCAAGATCGTTTTTTCAGCATAACTTTTAAAGTATTTAACTAAACTTGCTGATTTTGAATAGAGACTTATGAGACCCAAAGAAGGATTGAATGAGTCCAATGCGGTCAAAGTCCGATTAGTTGTAAAAGTTTGTATATTCTATACATATTTTGTTTTTTTTTTCAATACATCTAGAATAAATTTTCAAAACAACCTATCCGTCATGGGTTTCCTATGCAGAAAGGATCTTTTGAAAATTTAATCTAGATATACAACATTCCTGCAATAAACTCCAATCGAACCCCAAAACAGGCAACGACACCAAGAAAAATCAATTCCGCAGCCATATTTACTCCGGCCTGCCTGTGTGTAATACATTAGCCCAGCCAAAACATTGCGAACCTGCGCTAAACCCCTTCTCGCGACTGCGTTGCCATTTGTTGTTGTTGTTCTTTTTATTGCGTCTCAGCCCAGGTTCCAACTTCCTCTTCTTGGTCGTCGTCGCCGTCATTCACACAAATACACACACGCAAACACTCTCGCACACACAGTAAAACCTCAATGAAGCCAATCAGCTGTTTGTTGGGAAGTACTTGAACACACATGCAACCGTTCTCTCTGGGCCAGCAATACGAACGAGCCAACGGTAGTCGTCGTAGTGTTCAAAGTGCTGCAGGAAAGACTCATTTAGCATGTTTGACTTTCCGAGAAGAAAAAACGACGACGACGACGATCCTCGTCATGACTCTTTTCGATCAGCTGGGGATTGTTGGGGAACGATTTGGAACGGGGAACCGGACAACTACATCTGAAGGCACTCGCAAGCACTAAATTGATCATTGAACTGCCTTAAATCAGCACTGTTGGCACTACATTGCGTTGTAGGGCAGATTTCCCCGCTGATAAGGTTGGACAGCTGACGTCACCGGTCAAAGTCCCTGCGATAGTTTGGCGTGGTAGTAGTGCTGCACTATAAGTGCTTGCACATTACAAAATGGTGGAATTCTGCGGACCGACGATATCGCGAGAACTGTTCGGGCGCTCGTGTGTTGGTGTTTGTTTTGATTCGGATTATGTGCTGGGTTGAGTTGGGGTTCTCTCCCAACTCCCAACCAACCCACACAATCGTATCGGCTGACTTCAGGGCCAGGCCGTGTTCTGCGCAGTGTGTTTTGATTTTTTTTTGGTATTCTTCAACCAGGAGGGGGATTTCTCTTTTTATTTCGCCTCTTCCACTGCCCAGATATCACGACACGACTTGTGGCGACAAAAATGTGGGCCTTTTGTTGTTATTGTCAGGGACTGGTTTTTTTTTCTGGGTGTGTTGGAGAGTTTGTTTTTTTTTCGTCCAAATATATTTAAATTTAAACCTAATTGGAGACATTCCTTCGGGTGTCGGGGTAAGCTTAGCGCTTTGCTTTGTTGGAGGACACATTCCAAGGCTGCGTGATAAAAAAAAAGTTGCCACGCAGTGCACCACTAGCTGTACACGTGCCCCCCTCGTTCTTTTACGTAACAGGGTAGGCCTTGGATTCCTGGCAGTAGCCAGCGGTTCAGGTGTAACATATTAGGGTGGCCAAATAACTTGGCAAATGACAAAAAATTCGATTAAATAAATAAAACTAAGGCTATCAACTCTCAGATGTGAAAAAGGTCTACATTTCGGACTCAAATATCATGAAAAAAAAAATTTATGTTATTTCAATTTCCTTTGCCTTGTGAATAAAATTCGATTGATCGAAAGATTTTTTATTGACTCCAAAACAAAAAAAAAACAATTTGATATTATTTATTTTTAAAATGTGTGGTGAAACATACACCAAAATAATTCCATTTTCAAATGTTTACCACATTTCTCCCTCCCCTGTAGATTCAAAACAAACATTATTGTCTTCCACTCCCATAAAATAAATCAACGAATAATCTTTGCAGTTAACTTCACGCAATAAGCCTAGCCGCTTTCATTGTGGATAAATAATTTAGAAAATGTGCGGAATCTTTGGCGGAATCCTTAAACACAACTTCAAGAGATTTTTTTTGAAAATGTTCTATAAACATAATGAAGACAATAGCTTATAGGTCCTTCTAAAAAAACTCTATACTTGCACAAATTTCTAAAAATAAATAAATATTTTGGACTGTTTGAAGAAGAAGAAAAAATAAATTTCCCAGCTTAGATCAAGACTTCCCTGATTACCAGACTTGTTACTGGGCATAAACCTTTCCGGCGGCTCCCAACTCAACCACACACCAATGATGCATCACTTTTTAAGGGGACAAGGGAAATTCTCCATGGTTAGCTTAGCTTCCCTGATTACCAGACTTGTTACTGGGCATAAACCTTTCCGGCCGCTCCCAACTCAACCACACACCAATGATGCATCACTTTTTAAGGGGACAAGGGAAATTCTCCATGGTTAGCTTAGCTTACATCTCTGGACAAACGATCGGATAAAGAGTTTTTCAATAACATGCTCAAGGCAAAAGACCCTTATGAAAAAAGGATATTGTAAAAAATCGTATTATATCCGATTTGTTGATATTTGTGAATCACTAATTGTGATTGATGTAATTAATTTTCACGATTATTTTCTATTATATAGGCACGCAAAAAAGTAAGAAGAGACTCAGTAAGTTAAGATTTCACTCGATATTTGACATCTGGAAAACAAAAATAATTGGGCCACCCTACGGGTCAGGTCTAGCGCCCAGAACGACTCGTAGCGGAGAGTGAGAGACAGGTGAACTTTTGCAACCAATGCACACCAACACCAGCAGCAGATTCGTCAAACGGCTGGGTTGGGGAGTTGAGGGTTGGCCAACTAGTTGAGAGGCCTCAAAAGCAGGAGGGAGGGGTGGAGGAAAAGTGTTACGACGACCCAAATTTGGGCTCGGTAGATTGCGGTGTGGGAGGACGCGGGAAAATATCGCTGGTACTTAACTGCAAGAGTGTGCAAATCTTGCTGAGGAGGGGTGGCTGGGAAATCGGATGGAACAGGTGATGGATCGATAAATTTACCTGGTACATCGCGGTCCGGGGTAGGTCCAGGCAAACGGCACAGCACAGGATGCCCCCGAGGCGTGCCTCGAGCTTCTCGATCATCTTGGTCGAGGGTTTATCGATTTTCTTTCGCTTCGCTTCCGGTTCGTCGTCGCCGGAGCGATCCGCCGAGCGGCCCGTTTTGGACTCTTTGACCTCGACCTGCGGTGGCGGCTGCTGCAGGCTCAGATTGAGCTGCTGCTGCTGCTGTTCCTGGCCAGCGGTCATAATCTGTTCGCTCAGGTTGAGCCCGTGGGTTTGCTGGGGCTGGGTGGCCACGGAAATCAATAATGTCGACGTTTGACCCCCGGAGGAGGAGGATGACGACGGTGCTGGGGACGAGGACGAAGACGATGCTGCGACCACCAGCGAGGCCGCCGAGGAGGATGCCCCGGACGACGACCCAGCCTGCAAATCGACCGGAAGCTGGTTCATGCCTCCGCCGAGGTTTATCAGATGGCTCGAGCTGGAAGCTGGCGTTTCCACCAAACTGTCTGCCATATTTTTCTCAGAGCTGCTCACTCGCACTCACACGGTTCCAAAACTCGTATGTTTAAGCAGAAAACCGTGCTCAAAAATTGTCTTTTTCAAATAAAACCTGTCTAAAATATCACGAATCACTCTCGGAAAAAATCAAAATGTCAGCCGTCCCCGATTACACGAACTCCAGCGGATTGCTGCGATTCCTCCCGCAGAACAAAGGAAGTCAAGCCTCGGTACGCCTACTTTGGGTGTACAATTCTAGCTGAGCAAAACGCCCCAAAAATCTTTATTTTCTCTAATGTGGCTAACAAAACTCCCCAAAAAACGCCTCCTTTCTAGCGATCACCAAATTTTCCACAGTAAAACAACAAAAAAGTTTTCAATTTTCCGCAGAAAACCAGATTTTCCCCATTTGAAGCAGGGTGGAAAAAGTTTTTTTTTGCACAAAATAGAATGGAATGGGAGAGTCTCTCCGCAGGCCAGGAGCGCACCACAAAACACGTCTTGATCTTCAAAGTGACAATTTGTAACTACGCAATGCGCTGCCTTCTATATGTTTTTATGTGTGTTATATAATGCTGCTGCTGCTGCACACCACGAATATAACTACTATTTTCAATATTATTTTTCTTTGTTCTCCTGCTCTGCTGATGTTTTCCCTTCTTCTGCGAGAGAGAGCAAAGAGCGAGAGCGGAACCAGGGAGTGTGAGTGCGCACGCATACAAACACACAGCAGCCTGATCAACTGCATCGATACCGTTGTGTGAGTTGCTGTGATGTGTCACATTTGTGTTAACTGTTTACATTGTAGAATCAAACAAAAAGTCTTAATTTTAACAGTTTACACAAAAATTTACTCAAATCCTAAGCTAATCAAAGCAGTCTCCGAGAAAAAGTACGACGTCATTATGTACACAAACACCACCCCAGCAAATACATAGGCCCACACTCTTAACCCCGATTCATTTTTTCATGTAGCGAGTTGTAAACAAACCCTCTTCCCCCCTGTTTACACCACCCTCTCGCCAGCACCCTCGACCCGAACCCTCCTTGAACGAGCTGCCACACGATTCATTGTTTTCTTGCGCTCCCGCTCTGGCGCATACGAACAGCTGCTCGCGAGCCAGGGTGCAAGAGAGAGCGCGAGCGAAAACAAAACCTTGCTGGCGAATGAGTGGGAGGTTGGGGAGGGTTGGGGTGAAGCGATGTTGTGATGATGATGACGAAGGCATCATTGATGGCACGACGATATAATCGCACCAGCTGAGCGAAGGTCTCTTACTCGCTGGTGAGGAAGGTTTGATGAGTAATGCGAGATGGGAGTATTGTAATCGCTGCATATTTATTGAGGTGATACTGAACGAAATGCCAATTTCGCTATAGAACGATAGATTTCCGAATATTTGCTTTCAATTTTGTCTTGTAAAGTTGTACAAAATATTTATTTTTCCTATCGCAAATTTTCAAGTTCTTTTCATTTTAACCCTCTACAACCCAACCTCACCTCTAGACGGGCTTTGATCTAAAAAATTGTTTTATGTGACTTTTCCAATGTTTAAGAGGCAGTATTTGTAAATATTGCTCGGTTTGTTCTAGAGGTCGTATCGAGATGATCCGATTTGGGTAAAACTTCAGCGTTTATTTGTCTATACATGAGATGAGCTCATGCCCAATATAAGCCCTCTACGACAAAAAGAAGTGGGGTAAAACGGGCTTTGAAGTTTGAGGTCGAAAAAACATAAAAAAAATCTTAAAATTGCTCGCATTTCCGTAAAACTTCATCAATTCCAACTCTCTTAGATGCATTCGAAAGGTCTTTTGAAGCACTTCAAAATGTGCTATAGACATCCAGGATTGGTTTAACTTTTTCTCTTAGCTTTTGCAAATTATTGTCAAAAATTGATTTTTTTAAAACCTTAGTATCTTTTTACAACAGCCTCCAACACCCATACTCCCATACCTAGGTCAAAAGATAGGTAATTTCATGGATAATAAGCCATTTAGAAGCACATTTAGAAAATTAAAAAAAGGGTCTTTTGTCAAAAGAACAAAGCTGCTAGCTTTTTTATTGTAAAAGGTAGAGTGATTTTAAGGTTTTTGATAAGCCTTTATCAAATGTTTGTATCTTTTTTTGAAGGAAACAAAGATAAATACTTTTACACAGCTAAATATGTCCTTACCCGACAAACTTCGTTCTGCCTTTTTTTGTTTGTTGACGTTTTTTGATTTTTTGCTTATTCAGCCTCCTGTGATCAAAATATGATTTTACGTAACTTTTTCCATCGAGAAATTAAAAGTGCAACATGGAGTTAAATTTTCTGTCAAGCTGCTGTGAAGTTTTCCATGACAGCTGGAAAAGTTTCACTCCATGTTACCGGCTCACATCTCTCTTTTTAATTTCTCGATACAATTTGCCGATGCTCCGGAATCGGTTCCAGAGTGGCCAAAGTGTCAATTAGTTAGCGTAAGAACCTTCCTTGGGCTTATACGAACCCAACACAACAAAAGCAAAAACAGTAAGCAGAGAAAAACGCAAGAGAAGTTTGTCCCACACATAAGGCTACGTGTTAAGTTTTCACGAAATAACTGGATTTCGTCCTGATTTCTAGAACAAAGTACTGGATGTTATAGGCTCTTCTGAAAGAGCACACGGTTTTGAACCAAACTGCATCAATAACTCAAAAATGATGAAAATGCATATGGGACATTTATACGATCATGGGCAGTAAAGGCATCTCAAAGTGATAATCTTTAAACAACTTTTATTTGAGGTATCAAAAAAAAACCTCTTGAGATTTTTCATCAATATAAAGAAGAAGTCTTGAGCATTCAAATGCAACAAACAGAAGGTTTTTTTTCAGAAAAAAAGCTACAAGCATTTGAAAAATGCTTATCAAAACTCTTATATTCGCTCTAACTTTTTACTTAAAAAAAGCTAGCAGCTTTGTTCTTTTATCAAATGACCCGTTTATTATTTTCTAAATGTGCTTCGAAGACACCAAAATTGCCAAAAATAATATAAGAAGCTATAAAATAAAAACACTTTTCTGAAGGTTTTTCGTGCTTAATTCGACGGTAACATTTCAAAAGGCATCATGTACATTTTGGCACTTTCTGGGTTATTGCATATTCTGAAAGTACTCCTAATAAGCTACCTCTCCACCAAAAATGAGCAAAAGTTACTTCAGTAAAGTTTGTTTAATCATGATTTTAAATAAAGTAACATAAACAAAATCTCTGCCATCAGCAGTCCCTGTTTATATAGCCCTGTCAACCTGTCAAACAAAAGGCTACATAAACCTCGTGACGAAAAAAAAAGTATCATGAACAAAGCGCCATGTACATTCGGCGAAGAAAAACGAATCATAACAAAGCGCCCCCCTCAATGACAGCAGGGTGATATAGACGTTGGTGATTTCAAAAGGAGTTATGTTTGTTTTTCTTAAATAAAACGACGGAAATAATGTTTTATGGAATTTGGATGATCAAGTATCAATGAAAGTAACGTTTTTCATCGTTTGTTATTATTAGAACATCTTATTTTGCTTTTATATTAAAATGGGAATTGAAAAATGATGCTCAACATTCAAATGCGTTTTTCTCAAAACGCATGGTTTATACATGATGCTTTTTGAAATGTTGGCGTCGAATTCACTTCTCAGACCACTGTGCTATAGATTCACCAGAGCACCACTAAATTTTCACTTCAAATTGAAATTTCTCGAAAACTATTGAATGAAAAGAACTCATTCTTTCTGTAAAGTGTTACCTATGATATTTATTCCTCCAACTCAAATTTCATCCGATTAGGTCAATTCTGTAAAAAATTGTAAAGAAAACCATAAAAAATCTCGATTTTGCTCTAATAAATTTGAATATGAAAATATTCAAAAACATATACTACTCTTTGTTCAAAGTTCATCTAAGTACACAGATGTTGTTGGGAAAGTTGGATCCTCCCCCTCACACAACTTTCAAAATTTCACTAAAAATGGGAACAAAAAACTATTGAATTCAAATTTTCATTGTAAAACTTGAAAAATAAAACAATTGCAAATCATCACGAAAACAGGTTTAAATATTTATGCATTTTGAATCACACAAAAAACTGTTTAATCATTTTAATAACTGAGAAGTTTTGAACCATCAAAAAGTAAAAATTCGATGCCAACATTTCAAAAAGCATCATGTACACACCATCCTTTTTGAGAAAAACGCATTTGAATGTTGAGCATCCATTTTCAATTCCCATTTTAATATAAAAGCAAAATAAGATGTTCTAATGATAACAAACGATGAAAAACGTTGCTTTTATTGATACTTGATCATCCATATTCAATAAAACAACAAAAACAAACATAACTTCTTTTGAAATCACCAACGTCGATATCACCCTGCTGTCACTAAGGGGGGCGCTTTGTTATGATTCGTTTTTCTTCGCCGAATGTACATGGCGCTTTTTTCATGTTGCTTTTTTTCGTCACGAGGTTTATGTAGCCTTTTGTTTGACAGGTTGACAGGGCTATCGAGAAATTAAAAGTGCAACATGGAGTTAAACTTTATGTCAAGCTACTGTGAAGTTTACCATGACAGTTACGAAAGTTTAACTCCATGTTACCGGCTCACATCTCTCTTTTTAATTTCTCGATATAAACAGGGACTGCTGATGCCAAAGATTTTGTTTATGTTACTTTATTTGAAATCATTATTAAATAGACTTTACTGAAGTAACTTTTGCTCATTTTTGGTGGAGAGGTAGCTTATTAGTAGTATTTTCAGAATATTCAATAACCCACAAAATGTCAAAATGTACATGATGCCTTTTGAAATGTTGCCGTCGAATTTGGAAATTTCATTTCAGAAATAAAATTAACATAAATATAAAAAAAAAATCACTACAATATCACATGACAAGACAAAGATTCTTTTTTTCAGTTTTACAATTTACATGAAAATTTAGCATATATATAGCTTTTACCCAGTCACGATGTTCTAGCAGGATTCTAGCAGAGTTCTCACAGAGCTGGATATTCTTACAGCATTCTAGCAGAAATGTTCACCGTTCTAGCAGGATTCTGGCAGAACCAGCTCTGCTAGAATATTTCGTGACTGGGTAGGGCCCATGCATGTCTGGTTACAATGCACAGTGGTCCGAAACCGAAATCTAGCGTGACAAAATTGATAGCGGCCACACGTTAAGATTTAGAGCTTTGGTGTCTTCGGGACAAATGATCAGGGTCAATAGGGGCATCTTTTGGTATGGTGGGCATTAGGGTGGTCCAAATTTTAGGGTGGTTCAGAATTTTTATTTTGGCGGGATGACGAGATAGCGCTTTGGTGTCTTCAGAAAAGTTGTAGAGAACACCATTCTGAGCAACTTTGCTGAAAAGCACAAAGCTCTATCTTAAAATGGGAAGTTTCTAGAGCCATTTTTGTAATTTAGGTTGAATTGTTTATGAAAAAATGAGTTTTTTGAATTTATCAACTCAGGCTTGTGTCGTAGCGAGTTGGTGTCTTCTTGACATTTGTAGAGCTTATCAAAACACACATTTATCTTCCAAGAGAGTAAAAATCGGAC
This sequence comes from Culex pipiens pallens, assembly GCF_016801865.2. Lineage (NCBI taxonomy): Eukaryota > Metazoa > Arthropoda > Insecta > Diptera > Culicidae > Culex > Culex pipiens. Next base: position 143,326,285 of record NC_068939.1, read on the forward strand.
CTTTAAAATGAAAGTTATAGCCAAAATACGACGAAAAAGACGCCATTTTGAAATGTGAATAACTCGAAAAGGTGGTGGAGTTTGACCTCGCTCTTAGAAGCATCTGAAAGTACACATTTTAGAGTACATTTGCTGAAAATATCTCGGGGGTCTTTTTTGTTTAACTTATTTAATCTCAATTTGAAAATGAGCATTTTTTAATCGTTTTTTGCCCATAACTTTTGATAAAATTGACCAAAATTCATTTTTCAAGAATAAAAATGTTCATTTTGATAAGCTCTACAATTGTCTAGAAGGGCTCAAAAATGTACAAAATGATCTAGTGGTTGTAAAAGAAGAAACAAGTTTTGGCTGAAATATTTCAGGAATCAACAAAATAATTAAATTTATTCCTGAAATATGTACTCTAAAATGTGTACTTTCAGATGCTTCTAAGAGCGAGGTCAAACTCCACCACCTTTTCGAGTTATTCACATTTCAAAATGGCGTCTTTTTCGTCGTATTTTGGCTATAACTTTCGTTTTAAAGGTCCGATTTTTACTCTCTTGGAAGATAAATGTGTGTTTTGATAAGCTCTACAAATGTCTAGAAGACACCAACTCGCTACAACACAAGCCTGAGTTGATAAATTCAAAAAACTCAAACTTCAAACACTTCAACCTAAATTACAAAAATGGCTCTAGAAACTTCCCATTTTAAGATAGAGCTTTGTGCTTTTCAGCAAAGTTGCTCAGAATGGTGTTCTCTACAACTTTTCTGAAGACACCAAAGCGCTATCTCGTCATCCCGCCAAAATAAAAATTCTGAACCACCCTAAAATTTGGACCACCCTAATGCCCACCATACCAAAAGATGCCCCTATTGACCCTGATCATTTGTCCCGAAGACACCAAAGCTCTAAATCTTAACGTGTGGCCGCTATCAATTTTGTCACGCTAGATTTCGGTTTCGGACCACTGTGCAATGCAGGAGAATTTTGTTTTTTCATTATTTTATTGAAAACCCATCTACTCAGTTAATCAAGACTTTTTCGTGTTTATAACTTAAAATTGACAAAAAGGGTGTTATCCTTGCGTTGTAACGTCACGAAAATGCTCAATGATGTACATTGCACTCAACTCCCGGTGGCTGATCACTTTTTCGTTTGACACTTTTTTAGTTTGTACCCCGTTGGTTGGTCAAAGTCAAACTAAAAAGTGACGAACTGTCACTTTTTACACGGCGCTAACGCTCACCATCAAAACAAACGTTTGGTAGCGCGTGTGAACTTCGTGTAAAAAGGGTGTCAAACTAAAAAGTGACCCCGTTCGTTTTCGATTGATTCGATTATCTTTTGGATAATCGAAACTTCGGACAATCCAGTCTGGACTACCAAAATTTTGCAAAATATCAATGAATTTATGAAGATAATGTTTATTCTTTTTTTTTTTGTTTCTCGTGAAGGAATACTTTTTTTTTATAAACTATTTATTTCTTTGTATTTCTCGTGAAATTTTATTAATTTGAAAAAAACCTAAAAACATTGGCACAATGGGTTTGATCGACTACAACTTAATTGAAATATTTTAAACAATTTCGCAACTATAAACAAGTCATGTAATCTCTTTTTCAGCTTCCTCCCTATTTGTATTTTGTTTTGTTGGGATCCCACTGTTGCCACTCTTTCTGGTCTTGTGACGAGCAATGGAAAACATCAAGAATCAAAATAAAACACAACCACCACTCTACAGATGACTTGGAGGAGCATGGGAGGAACATCTCGCTCGGTGTGGGTCAATGTTGGGGATTTTTCCACTTCACGAAGAAACAAAGTTTGAAAACTTGCCATCCCATCATGCCAATGATGGCCAAGCCCCAGAAATTACATGCCTCAGGGATAAATTTATACATTAATGTAGTTGAAAAGTATGTGTTTGTGAGTGCACAACTAGAAAAAAAGAACAGAAACCAATAAAAAAAACCTGAACTCTGATTATCGATGTATTTTTATGTGTGAAACATCGGGGCACGAGTTTAACTCCTCTTTGCTTATGTTATTATTTTCTTTCTCTCTCTCCACATTGCCGTTCAAATTAGCTGAGCAATTAGAAGAAAAACTGTAAATATGAAGCAAATAGTAAACTGTAGCACGGAAAGAGGAAAGACAGAGGAAAAATACAAAAGAAAAACAGAAACAATTTAAAACGAAGATGTTGGCATGGCATGCATACTGAATAGCACAAGATATTTACCTCTGGCTAGATAATTGACCAGTTCGTTCGTTTAAAAGTAATACTTTGTGTATGAACTTTATTTGTTTGACTAACGAAGTTCAGAAGATAAATCATAGTTTCATGCGATTTTCTAATTCACAATTATAATACAAATAAATATAATTTAAAATTATTAAAGAAGAAATAAAAGTAGTTTATGTAACAAGTTGTAAAAAGAGGATTTTTTCAGCACGAGTCATACATTTATCCAACGAGGTTCACCAAGTTGGATAAATACGAAGAGTTCTGAAAAAATCAAGTTTTGCAACGAGTTCCATACAACATTTTTTGCAATTCCAAAAAACGCACACTGAGTGAAATTTTATGTCAAATTTTAATTTTTTTGTCAATAAATCGTTTAAATCAAAAAAATGTTTAAAAGTGTTACTTTTCGAAACAAGTGCTGAAAAGTTCAACTTTTCAGCACCCATTTGAGTGCTGAAAAGTAGAACTTTTCAGCATTTATTTTGAAATGTGTTGCTATTCGATTCTGTTATTTTTGGTACAGAAAAGTAGGCTATTTCGTCGTTCAAGAATGACAGGAAAAGTAAGTAGTTTCACGACGGAATTTCCAACAAAAAAAAACAATTTAAAATCTATAAATACATTTTGCAATTTTATTCTTACACTAACTACATTGCTTGTTCCTCTGAAGTGCAATGAAGTTGAAGATGTTTCATTCAAAACAGCTTTGCGAAAAAAGTTTGACTTTTCTGCACGTGTGTCAAATACCTAGTTTACTTTTTCACATTCACAGTCTTAACTTAGAGAAAATCGTCAGTACAGTCCAGACCAGAAGTTCGATTATTCGAAGGTTTGTTTGACTTCGGATAATCGAATCAAGAACAAAAAAACATTTTTTTTTGTAATGTTTTATTATCTTACTATTTTATTATTTTTATTAAATTAGAATTCTGCGACCCCATTTTAGTCAAATTTGAATGGTTGATTGCCTGTAAAATTAAAAAAAATGCATTTTTCCAATATTTCATCATCGCCATTTTGGCCGCCATCTTGGATTGACAAATTATAAATCACTTTAGAGTAGTTTAAGGGTCATACTAATGCTTAACAATCAAAAATAAGTGAACGAAAAAACTTTTTTTTTCTCGTGATTCGATTAGCGCAGTGAAATTTTGCCAAAGCTCTACTCTTAGTTTATGATTCAGACATCGAAATTAAAATCTCGCTAGAAACCAACCTGGCTGGTGACGCCTTAAGAAATTCAGGTCGTCTAATTTTCCACATTTTCTTTTTTCAACTATTAACCAACAAAACATGCAAAGCCATAAACCTACAATATTGCTAAGCATAAGAAGTTTTACGACCCCTTTCTAGCCAGCCTTCTGATGACGTCGCAGGAAACTTTTCGCAAAAGCCACAAAGCGAAGGGCAAACGCGAGGTCTTCTATCATCGTAGCCAAAACGTAATAAACCTGCTGCTGCCACATCATCATCATCATCGACATCGACATCTGACTCACTAATGTGCCTTTCCCTAATATACCTAAGGGACGAGACGACGACGAGGCTTCCAGCAGCTGATGGGCACACTCGTCGGCAATCGGAGGGGAGCGATCGTCTATTCCTAACTGCGTAGTTGATTTTATGTATAACAGGGGTGCTCAAAGTTTTTGAAGGCCGGGCCGAATTTGAAGCTCAAATGAGCTTGCGGGCCAAATTTACAAAAAAAGGTTGTTAAAAAAATAAATTACGTTATTTTAATGTAAAAGATTACATTTCTGTTATTTAAAAAAAATGTCTTTTCAAAATAATAGAAACCACAAAATAACGGGTTTCTATCGGTATTGTTGATTTTGTTGTTTCTGGTATTTGAAAAAAAAAGTTCTTAGCTGAAAGTACTTGTGTTTAAAAAAAAATAAGTTTTGTTTTTATATTTCGAAAATGGTGGTGACATTACATGTTGAACAATTCTTCTATAAGTTAACTGTGGCTAATGAAAAATCGTTGAGATCCAGAATTTCAACATTTCAATGAAAAAAAAACTTTTAGAAAATGTTTTAAACTTCCGTATAGTTAACCTGCAATCATTATTTTCAAAAAAAGCGATATAACATTTATTTATTTCATCGAAAATTCACTAAAATTCAAATTATTTCTAATAAACCCAAACGTGCTCAATTAATTTAAATGCAAAGGAATGCATATTCAATTAATTTCAGCTGAATGCACTTACATTTAATTTTTTTAAGCTTTTTGAAAATATATTTTTACTCCTGGTTTTTCGAGTCATTTTTTTAATAATGGTGGAGGGGTGGGTTGATCGACGAAAACTTTGTAAAATGCTTGCTGCAAACTTGATCCTCCGATTTCCACATTTTATCTGCCTGAACCAGTTGATAGTCAATCAGATTTGTTATCTAACTGTAATTAGTTCGAATCCCTAAGGAAGTGCAATGTAAGTTTGAGGGTCAGTTCATAAAAGGGTCAGTATGACTTGCAAATTAATGAAGAAAACTGTTATTTTTGCAACTATTACAGAATTCTACCTGAGTCAAACTTGAACGTTTTTTTTATATTTCTAAAAAAATTTGATGAAAGTTTTGACGTTATTTACCAGTTTCACTCACATTGAAACGTGTGATGTTTTTTTAATTATAAAATATTTTGAACAAATTATTTGTATCCTAAAGTGGGGTCAAAATATTGATAAAGTTTCTTCTTATTAACAAAAAAATAAAAAAGATCAGCATATAAAAGCTTAAAATAAACCATAATTTTGAAAGAGTACAAAATCACTTAACAAGTGGTCAACGGGCCATTTTACATGATCATTCAAAATGGGTCCGCGGGCCACAAAATAACCCCTCGCGGGCCACGTTTGGCCCGCGGGCCATACTTTGGGCACCCCTGGTTTATCGTATCTACTTTCTTATGAAAATTCAGGCAGGAAATTAGTTTTGAATCATACAATTTTGATTTTTTTTTCTTTGTGTGACACCTAGTCATAAAGGTCTACTCAATCAACAATCTAGCCCTAATTATGGTTGATTTAACATTTCCATTTTTTTCTTCTGCAACAGTCAGTAGCACAATTATGCTGGCAGCGGTTTATGTATTGAAGAGCAATGCAATTTGGGGGAGCACAGTGGCGGTGCATGAGAGGCAGAGGGGAGAGCTGTGTAAAGAATGTTCAGCAAAAGAGAAGTAAAAAGAACAGGAAACATATTTTTGAAATCACAAATCAATGAACGGATAGGGAAGAGAAACTTTAACTGTTGCTATCAGCGAAAACCTTTATAAATTGTAGAAAAATCGGTCAAAAATGTTTTGATTTATTTATTTGAAGATTTTTAATGCTTCAGTCATGAAGAGAAAAAAAAATAAAATAGAAGGTTTTTTCAGCACAAGTCGTACAATTATCCACTTAGGTTTACCGAGCTGGGCTAATACAATAAGTTCTGAAAACAATCCAGATTTGCAATGGTAGCAAATCCGAAAAAAAACTCTATTTAAAGTGTCCCAGTCACGAAATATTCTAGCAGAGCTGATTCTGTCAGAATCCTGCTAGAACGGTGGAACATTTCTGCTAGAATGCTCTAAGAATATCCAGCTCTCTAAGAAATCTGCTAGAATCTTGCTAGAACGTCGTGACTGGGGTCAAGCTCAAACACAGTATCGAAAAGAATTATTTTATGATGCAAGTGCTGAAAAGTTGAACATATCATCCGTTACATTAATGCTGCATTAGTAGTTTATGCAACAAGTTGCAAAAAGAGGATTTTTTCAGCACGAGTCGTACATTTATCCAACGAGGTTCACCGAGTTGGATAAATACGACGAGTGCTGAAAAAATCAAGTTTTGCAACGAGTTCCATAAAACATTTTTTGCAATTTCGAAAAACACCTATTGAGTGAAATTTTAAGTCGAATTTTCATGTATTTTGTCAATAAATCGTTTAAATCAAAAAAATGTTGAAAAGTGTTACTTTTCGAAAAAAGTTCTGAAAAGTAGAACTTTTCAGCATTTATTTTGAAAAGCGTTGCTATTCGATTCTGTTATTTTTGGTACAGAAAAGTAGGCTATTTCGTCGTTCAAGAATGACAGGAAAAGTAAGTAGTTTCACGACGGAATTGCAAAAATTACTCAAATGGGTGCTGAAAAGTTGAACTTTTCAGCACTTGTTTCGAAAAGTAACACTTTTCAAAAAATTTATTGACAAAATACATGAAAATTTGATAAAAAATTTCACTCAGTGTGTGTTTTTTGGAATTGCAAAAAATGTTGTATGGAACTCGTTGCAAAACTTGATTTTTTCAGCACTCTTCGTATTTATCCAACTCGGTGAACCTCGTTGGATAAATGTATGACTGGTGCTGAAAAAATGCCCTTTTTGCAACTTGTTGCATAAACTACTATTTCAGTAATGTTGTCAGAAAAAGTTATTTGGTCCTAAAATTAAGCAAAAAAAATTGATATTATTGTTCACAACGATGAAGTTTTCTGAGTACAATGGGCCTTCGTACGACCGCAAATGATTTAAAAATGATTTTTAAATCAGTTTAATACTAACACTTTGCGACCCTTCTTGACAGAAAGCATTATACTTGACAGCTTGTTCCAAGGGGACCATTAGTTTATCCATCGTAAAATGTTGTCCTTTAATTTTCTTCAAAAAAAAATTAATAAAAATAAAATGAATTGTTTTTAGTATTTTTTGTACATAAACTTGACAAAAACCTCAGTCCAAACTCGATTATCCGAAGACTTCGAACAATCTAATCAGGAACAAAAAAAATTATCGTATTTTTTCTTTTCTTACTTTTCACATTTAATTTGATTTCTGCGACCCCATTTTAGTTAAATTTGAGTTGCTGTTTGCCTATTAGCATGCCAAATACATTTGCTCAGTATTTCAACACCGACATTTAAACCGCCATCTTGGATTTTTAAATTCTAAATCATTTTACAGCATGTTTAGGGTCAAGTTCGATTATCCGAAGGTTTGTATGGGACTTCGGATAATCGAAGCACGAATAAAAAAAATTGTTATTCGTATTTTTTTCATTTTCCTGTTTTTAACATAAAATTTCGAGTTCTACGACCCCATTTTAGTCAAATTTGAGTTGTTGATTGCCTATTAAAACCACCATCTTGGATATAAAATTTTTAAATTAATTAATTTAATCATTTTAGCGTAGTTTAGGGGTCATACCTAAGCTCGACAATCAAAATTTAGACATCGAAAAAAATCGTGGTTCGATTATCCTAAGAGAAATTTTTCCGAGGCCTTCGGATAATCGAGTCTGGACTGTATCTTAAAACAAAAGCCGAAAATAAAACTTTTACCAATAGAGCAATTCTCTACCAAAACCAGATATGGATTTTATTTGTATTTTTTTATTTGGCTCAAACTTTGTGGGGGCCTTTCCTCTATGACCAAAGACGCTATTTTGTGTAATTGGTTCACCCATACAAGTCACCATACAATTTTGGCTTCTGTCTATACAAAAATGGTACATAAATATTCAAACAGCTGTAACTTTAGAGTGAATTTTCTGATCAATTCGGTGCCGTGGGCAAAGTTGTAGGTATTTTTGAATCCAGCTGAAACTTTTTTGGAGCCTTTGGTCATGCCCAAAGAAGCCATTTTGCATCATTAGTTTGTCCATATAATTTTCCATACAAATTTGTCAGCTTTCCATACAAAAATGATACATGAAAATTCAAAAATCTATACCTTTTGAAGAAATTTTTTGATCGATTTCGTGTCTTCGGCTAAGTTGTAGGTATGGATAAGGATTACACTGAAAAGAAATGATACAAGGTAAAAATATTTTTTGGTAATTTTTAATTTCACTTTATGTCACTAAAACTTGATTTGAAAAAAAAACACTATTTTTATTTTCTTTTTATTTTTTGATATGTTTTAGAGGACATCAAATGCCAACTTTTCGGAAATTTCCTGGTTGTGCAAAAAATCTGTGACCGAGTTATGAATTTTTGAATTAATACTGATTTTTTTAACAAAATCGAAATATTGGTCGCAAAAATTTTTCAACTTCATTTTTCGATGTAAAATCAAATTTTCAATCAAAAAGTACTTTAGTGAAATTTTCATAAAGTGCACCGTTTTCAAGTTATAGCCATTTTTAGGTAATTTTTTAAAAAATAGTCGCAGTTTTCCATTTTTTTAAACTAGTGCACACGTTTGCCCACTTTTGAAAAGCTAAGAAAATTCTCAATATTTTGCTTTTTTGAACTTTGTTGATACGACCTTTAGTTGCTGAGATATTGCCATGAAAGTGTTTAAAAACTGGAAAATTTATGTTTTTTAAGTCTCACCCAAACAACCCACCATTTTCTAACGTCGATATCTCAGCAACGAATGGTCCGATTTACAATGTTAAAACATTCGTGAAATTTTCCGATCTCTTCGAAAACAATATTTTCAAAAAAAAAAATGAAGACTAACTTTTGAAAAGGGCCAAATATTCAATATTACGCCCTTTAAAAATGTTAGTATTGGTTTAAAAACTTTTCAAATATTTTTTTTCGAAAAGATCGGAAAATTTCACGAATGTTTCATATTTTAACATTGTAAATCGGACCATTAGTTGCTGAGATATCGTCGTTAGAAAATGGTGGGTTGTTTGGGTGAGACTTAAAAAACATCAATTTTCCAGTTTTTAAGCACTTGCATGGCAATATCTCAGCAACTAAAGATCGTATCAACAAAGTTCAAAAAACAAAATATAGAGAATTTTTTCAGCTTTTCAAAAATATTTTTTTCAAAAGTGGGCAAACATGTACAATAATTAAAAAAATTAAAAGCTTCGACTATTTTCAAAAAAGTCACTTAAAAATGGATTTAACTTGAAAACAGTGCACTGCCCATGTTCGCATAAATGTCCCATATGCAAAAACAGCAAACTGAGAAAAACGCATTTGAAGTTTGTCCCACACATAAGGCTACGTGTTAAGTTTTCACGAAACAACTGGATTTCCTCTCGATTTCTAGAACAAAGTACTGGATGTTATAGGCTCTTTAGAAAGAGCACACGATTTTGAATCAAACTGCATCAATAACTCAAAAGTGATGAAAATGCATATGGGACATTTATGCGATCATGGGCAGTGCACTTTATGAAAATTTCACCGAAGTACTTTTTTATGGCAAATTTGATTTTACATCGAAAAATAAAGTTTTTTGCACAACCTGGAAAATTCTGAAAAGTTGGCATTTTATGTGCCCTTAACCATATAAATAAATAAAATAAGTGTTTTTGCAAATCAAGTTTTAGTGACAAAAGAGTTAAATTGAGAGCGGCCGTGGCTGACTGGTTACGGTGTTCGCTTTGTAAGCGAATGGTTCTGGGTTCGATTCCCATCTGCTCCCAACGAGAAAGTTAAAAACACATAAATTTGAAATGATGAATATGAACGAAAAATCAAAGTCGCTCGAGGCGTGGTTCGATCCCCCGTCCTTTGGGTTGGTAAGCAAAAATGCTAACCACTAGGCCATGACGACTTGGTAAGCTAAAACTGGAATTAGGAATACTGTTACAGAGAGCGAGTCGTGACGCTTTAACTACGGCAAATAGTGTCCAGGGCATTCGTGGAAATACAATGTCCCATCCCAGAGGGTCCCGGAGTACCAAACCTTCTTAGCATGGTGCTCCCAACGAATACAACCAAAATCTCGGAGCGTATGGTGGTGTTTCCCCACGCTTCTTCCTCCCCTGTCGATTCAGAATTGTGTTGTTGTTCGAACACTCAGTGCTCAAACTCAACCCAATTACGAGTCATCTCTGCGATACGGCTTTACGCAGTAGGCCTGGCCGCTTTAACGCTTGTGATGTTTCAATGCATTCCGATGCAATGGCGCACTGCAAATGTTAATAAATGACAAGAAGAGTGCTAGTCATCTAACCTAAGGCACTCTCCAGGATCCCTTCGAAAGATTGGCTGCGCTAGGGTCTGATTAGATTAGATTAGATTAGACAAAAAGTTAAATTAAAAATCACCTAATTTTTTTAACCGTGTATCATTTTTTTCAGTGTAGTCCTTATCCATACCTACAACTTTGCCGAAGACACCAAATCGATCAAAAAATTCCTTCAAATGATACTGATTTTTGAATTTTCATATATCATTTTTGTATGGACAGCTGCCAAATTTGTATGGAAATTTATATGGACAAACTAATGATGCAAAATGGCTTACAGTACTTGTTCGGTAACTGGGCTGAGAACGTAGCCCAGTCACCGAATGCTGCTCATCAACTGGGCTGAACAAAAAATAACGAGGTGACCACCGATGCTTAATACTTTACTGATGAAATATAAAAATAAAATTAACTAACATTTCTTTACCATGCTTACTTTTCATATTTCTTAAATTGTGACATGAAATTAAGTAAAAGTTTGAAAAAAGGTTTTTTTTTATATTTATTGAACATGGCTTTGCACTTAATTTTTTATTGACAAAATTGCAGCAAATGTTCATCCGATGTTCAGAGTCAAAAAAATTAAACATACCTACTATGTACATATTTTTATTGGGAAAGATAAGATAGTTTCACGCATGTTTAATAAACGTTAAAAAGTTTTTTTGAAAATTCAAAAATACAAAAAAGAATAATAAAAATTAGATTTCTAGGATAGTTATTCAGGTTAAGTTGTGCATCTAAAAGCCAAGCTGAAAAAATATTTTTTTCCGCAGTTTTCGAAAGTCTTGATTTAAATAAATTTCATCTTACACATAGGGGCAGAGAGGGCAGAATGGTCCGCAAGAAATCACACAAGAGAAAAAAAAAATTTAAATTTATGAAATACCAAAAGTTTTTTTTCGTTGAAAATTATAAAATCAGAACCGACATAAAGGCTTTCTTTCCTCGTTCGTGAAAAGAATAACACTCGATTTGCGGTAGATTTCCAAATCTAGGTTTCATTTTCCAATCGGTTACAATTATGAAAGTTTTTCAAAAGAAGGAGAGAATCCACTCGGAGTCGTGGACCTCGCGCACACTACATTCAAGAGACATTGGATAGAAGTTTACAATCAATCGTAAAAAGCAATCAGACAAATCCCGAACAGTTTTTTTGTGAACCTACGGCGAATTGGAAATGTCCATGTTGTCCGACTTTTCCGTCGTGGGGCTAGCGGTCTTTTCACGGGCCACGACCGGTGCTGGCGCCGGAAGATCAGCTTCTGCCGGTGGTGCCGGAGGAGGCGGGGCTAGTGTCGAATCTGCCGCTGCTCCAGACCTTGGCGGTGAGACGACCTTGTCCTCCTCCCCTCCGATGCGCTCCTCGGCGTCGTAATCGCGGCTGACGCTTTCCTCCAGGATCTTCTTGAGTCGCTTGTCCGGGGAGCGGCTCTTGCGGTCCTTTTTGGACGATCGCGAAGACGTTTCCTTGGTGCTGCGGCTGCTGCGACTGCGCGAAGTCGAGCGCTTGCGGCTTCGGGACCGGCTACGCGAGCGACGCCGCCGTTCGTCCTTGCTGCGGTGCGACTTTTTACGATCGCGACTGCGATTACGGCGGTCCCGGGAACGCGAGCGGTTCCTCGAGTGGGAACGCTTGCGACGATCACGGGACCGAGAGCGGCTACGATGGCGCGACTTGGAGCGCTTGCGGCGGTCCCTCGAACGGGAGCGGCTGCGTTTGTTTCTCGAAGGAGAGCGCTTCGAGTGGGACCGCTTTCGGGAGGAGTGGCTTCTTGAGCGGCTGCGTGACCTTTTGCGGGACCTGGATCGCTTGGAGCGTGACTTTGAGCGCTTCCGGGAAGAGTACGACCTCGAACGTCGCTCCTTGGAGCGAGACCTGGTACGCGAACGATGCCTGCTCGAGCTTTTGTTGTCCTTGCTGAGCATTCCGATGACCGGATCGATCGCGGCGGAGATCATACTCTGAGCTTCCTTCACAATTGACATCGCCTCTTCGATCTCCTTCTGGGCCGCCTCGTTGCTCTTCGCTTCCGGCTTCACGATCGGCTGCGTCGAATGGTGCACACTCAGCCGGTAGCCGCGGAACTCCGAGCCCTGCATCTTGAGCCCCAAAATGATGCTTTTTTGCTCGCAAAACTCCAACAGAGCGTACCGCGTTCGTTCGTTTTCCGCAAACCGAGCGTACTTGATCTCGCCGGCCACCTTGAAGTGGTCCATTAAATCCTCCAGACGCCAGTCCGACTTGATGTCCAACACGAGCAGGGTACGGCGCGTCTCCTCGATCTTTTTCGCGTCAAAATTCACCGGCAGCGGCGGATACTCCGGCAGATTGTTCTCGTCCAGCTTCGGATCGATGGTTTTCACGACCTGCGAATGAAAAAATCGTTTAGAATCGTACTGAATCCCACCACAACTCGCCACACCAACCTGGTTCGGAACCATTCCGTCGATGCGGTTCACCACCTCCGGCGGCAGCTTGCACGGCCCATCGATGTTGTGCAGCCCCGGAACCAACGTCCCGTTGGCGGCCATCTCCAGCGCCTTGTACTCATCCGGAATCAACCCGCCCTGCACCGGAATCACAATCAGCGCCCGATCGATAAACACCGTATTGGTCAGATGCTGGGCCACGGCCACGCAACTCGTCTCAAAGAACTTGACGTAGCAAATCCGGGACACAACCGGACACGAAACGTCCCGAATCGTCGGGTACAGCCGAATCTCGTCAATCTTCCCAATGTGGCCAAACAGACTCTGCATCTGATCCTTGGTCGCCTGCGGGGCAATGTTGGTGATCTGGACCACCTTCGTGCCGGAACCGCCTGCCATCTCGGAGCGCGGAATCAAATTCGGGGCCCACAGTTTGAGCGCAGTTTCACCAGCAAAATCCTGCAAAAATACACCACCGTTAATCACAATCGCACTCCCCCACAGCTAAAGCACTCACTTTTCACCAGGAAAACTTCCGCCCAATCGTTTGCGGATCGTTTTTCGGGGGTGCCTTCCAGGTCGACAGGAAAAAACGCTTTGGAAAAAAGCAAAATGTCGCAGGCGGCTGCTGCTGCGGGTTGACACACCGACACACACGCGCAAACGCCGGGTGGCGGTAGTAGAAAAATAGGTGTGGGTTTAGACTTTTACGCCTACCTAATGTTCTACCGTGCAGTTTCTATTAGATTGAGAATGTGAGGTACTAGAATGAGAAAGACAAAACGTAATCGTAGATTACGTTACGGCTGCTTTTAAATCGCAATGTTTGGACAGATTGAAATCGGCATCCACTTAAGAATTTAAGAATTTAAAAATTTAAGAATTTAAGAATTTAAGAATTTAAGAATTTAAGATTTAAGAATTTAAGAATTTAAGAATTTAAGAATTTAAGAATTTAAGAATTTAAGAATTTAAGAATTTAAGAATTTAAGAATTTAAGAATTTAAGAATTTAAGAATTTAAGAATTTAAGAATTTAAGAATTTAAGAATTTAAGAATTTAAGAATTTAAGAATTTAAGAATTTAAGAATTTAAGAATTTAAGAATTTAAGAATTTAAGAATTTAAGAATTTAAGAATTTAAGAATTTAAGAATTTAAGAATTTAAGAATTTAAGAATTTAAGAATTTAAGAATTTAAGAATTTAAGAATTTAAGAATTTAAGAATTTAAGAATTTAAGAATTTAAGAATTTAAGAATTTAAGAATTTAAGAATTTAAGAATTTAAGAATTTAAGAATTTAAGAATTTAAGAATTTAAGAATTTAAGAATTTAAGAATTTAAGAATTTAAGAATTTAAGAATTTAAGAATTTAAGAATTTAAGAATTTAAGAATTTAAGAATTTAAGAATTTAAGAATTTAAGAATTTAAGAATTTAAGAATTTAAGAATTTAAGAATTTAAGAATTTAAGAATTTAAGAATTTAAGATCAGGATTGCTTGTTTTAAAATCCGTATTGGTTTATTTAAAATGTGTTATTTAAATTTTGCTTTTTACTCAATACAAATGACTTGTCTCTTGCTTGTCCGGCAGTAGATCGACAATGCGTTGACCAAAATTAAACAAACACAGCCCCAATCTGACCTAAAAAACTAAACTGCAGCACCCCAGATTACCAAAAGTCATTTTTCATGCGTAAACTTGCAGCACGGGAAGGAAAAATATCTCCAAACTCGAATAATTGGAATCGAAAAATCAATCATCACTCCTAATGTAAACATTTACTGACGTGAGCAGGATAAACTCTTTGTTTACAAACTCACATTGGCCCAATTACATTGTTTTGCTTGAAAAAACCATCCGTCAGACGGTTTGCTCCCGGTAGATCCCGGAGCTAACCTGAGTTTTGTTTAGATTCGGATGCATCATGAACACGGATGAACTCGAACTTAACTTAGCTCTCGCACAAGTACCGCGGTGGGCTTGACGCGGGTGCCAAATTAGCTTTGCAACGCAATTAGGTCCCTGCGGTGGAGATGCCTTTAAAGCGGTGTATGCACATCGAAGGGAACCGGTCAAGAAAAATTTCAAATGGGCACACACAAAAAAATATAACGGTACACTCAAACCCCGATGGTTTGACACCAACTGTTGTCAAACGAACGGGGTCACGTTTTAGTTTGACACCCCTTTTACACGGAGTTCACATACACTACCAAACGTTTGTTTTGATAGTGTGCGTTAGCGCCGTGTAAAAAGTGACAGTTCGTCATTTTTTAGTTTGACTTTGACCAACCAACGGGGTACAAACTAAAAAAGTGTCAAACGAAAAAGTGACCAACCACCGGGGGTTGAGTGTAATGACAAAAGTAACTTACTTTTGAATTAAAAAGTTGTTAAAATTTGCTACATTAAAAGTTTTTTTCTTGTTTTGTAAATGAAAACTTTTACTGCTACAGTTTTTGAAAATCTCATTGCTCACTGATTCAAAAGTTTTTACTTTTAATTCGATTGTACAATTTCTTTCATTTTGACGTTCTCGTGTAACCGTGTACGCCTAAGTCGCAAATGTAAACAAACACTTTGGTGGATCCGGTGGTGCTGGTGAGTCTAGGACGCAAAGCAAAGCCAACCGCGGCAGCAGCCAGGACTCGGACGCGGAAACCTTCGTGAGCCAAACAGCAGCAGCGGAACGCCTTCGAAGGAAGGAAGGAAGGAGGGTGGTGCAGGAGCGGGACGACCCTGTTTGAAAAATGTCGCACGTCGTACGAGCTGTCGCGCGGTTTTCATTTTACCGTTTCGATATCGATTGGTCGAAAGGACGACAAACGAACGACAAACACTCGACATGCGCGACATTGTTTTTTCCATCGATTTTCCTTCAATTTGACGTCACGATATTCGTCGACGCAGTTTGACAGTTCTCTTCAGTTGGTCTTGTTTGGACTTGATCAAATCAGAGAAACTTTGTACCGAATCGAACCAGTTTACGTTGCCGAAAGTTAGTGTGGATTTTGGCCGGTTGATTGGTAAGTTGTGTTGCTTTTTTGTGAGCGGCTTTATCATAGCAATATATTCCAGATTTCCTGATTTCGGCCTTCGTGATGGAGGAGGAGGAGGAGGAGGAGGAGAACGGGTCACATCGTTGCTCCGGCGGGCCATGCCGGAAGACGGGAAGGGAAGCACCCGGTCTGCGATCGAGGAAGCGGATTGATGTTTAACTTTCCGCGGGAGGTGGCGGTGCGTGCCATACCCAAGGAGGAGGACAATGAAACGGCAAGTAATGGATGTTTCCCCCAATGGAACAGAAGGAGGGAGAAAGACCATTCCCCTTCCCGTCAAGTCTTGGGGAGGTGTACAATGTTCCGTGTGAAAAGAAAGGTGGAGGAAGACGGCGTTTCTGATCCGCCGGAGGTTTTTATACGGTGAGTTGTGTTTTTGAAACGATAGAGGGGGTTTTGCATCCCATTTGGACGACGGAAAATAAATGAGGACGATGAAAGTGTGCGTGGGAGGGACTGGAGAATTAAAAACCTGAAACCATCACAAATTCTAAACAATAAAATTCTATTTTTCATACCAATCTTTCCTGAATCTTTTCAATTCCACAATTCAAATTTTCTAAGATTCACATAAATATAAAAAAATCTATTAAAAGGTATAGTTTCGTTCAAAAATATGAAAAAATATATTAAAATTATAAAATTGTGTCTATTCAATTCAATTCTATTTATTTCTTTGGTTATCTTTTAACAATACACTCAAACCCCGATGGTTTGACACCAACTGTTGTCAAACGAACGGGGTAACTTTTTAGTTTGACACCCCTTTTACACGGAGTTCACACACACTACCAAACGATTGAAAATTATAAAATTACAAAATTATAAAATTATAAAATTATAAAATTATAAAATTATAAAATTATAAAATTATAAAATTATAAAATTATAAAATTATAAAATTATAAAATTATAAAATTATAAAATTATAAAATTATAAAATTATAAAATTATAAAATTATAAAATTATAAATTATAAAATTATAAAATTATAAAATTATAAAATTATAAAATTATAAAATTATAAAATTATAAAATTATAAAATTATAAAATTATAAAATTATAAAATTATAAAATTATAAAATTATAAAATTATAAAATTATAAAATTATAAAATTATAAAATTATAAAATTATA
This sequence comes from Culex pipiens pallens, assembly GCF_016801865.2. NCBI lineage: Eukaryota > Metazoa > Arthropoda > Insecta > Diptera > Culicidae > Culex > Culex pipiens. The sequence goes on from NC_068939.1 coordinate 143,343,080, forward strand.
AAATTATAAAATTATAAAATTATAAAATTATAAAATTATAAAATTATAAAATTATAAAATTATAAAGTTATAAAATTATAAAATTATAAAATTATAAAATTATAAAATTATAAAATTATAAAATTATAAAATTATAAAATTATAAAATTATAAAATTATAAAATTATAAAATTATAAAATTATAAAATTATAAAATTATAAAATTATAAAATTATAAAATTATAAAATTATAAAATTATAAAATTATAAAATTATAAAATTATAAAATTATAAAACTATAAAATTGTAAAATTGTAAAATTATAAAATTGTTAAAATTTTAAAATATTGAGGTTCTACAAATCATGAACTCTTAAATTTTCAAATTGTATTATTCTTAAAATTCTTGATATTTTCAAAACTGTTTTTAAAAATATCAAAGATTTTATTTTTATTTTAAAATTATTCCGATATTTTAGATTTTAACGATTCTAACATTCGAGCATATCATAATTGTTCAAAAACTTTAAAGTTCATTGCTTCTTTAAAGCATGGACTTCAGAGTCCCAAGAAACACATGCACTTTAAATTTAAAAAATAAACCAAATTCTCCATACAAATTTTGGATAAAAAATCAACATGCGTTGATTTTGATTTTTTATCTGAAATGTAAAATGTTTAAATGAAATATTATGTTGTGCTAAACATTTTTTTGTCTTTTTTCCCCAAAAATTTACAAGTTTAGAGACTACTTTTTTTAAAATTTTACATTGAAAGTTAAATTTCACATTTCTAGTTATATTTTGGATGATTTAGCCGAATGACGTAATCTTTTTTCAGGTAACCAAAAATATTCCAATCGAATCCTGCTGACAACCCAGCATTTTCGTGTTGTCCCACGGAACGGAAGCTGTAACGATCGCAAAAACACTTGCACCGGAAGTGCGTAAACCGACCTTGTCCGGACTCCGGTGGCCATCCGTTCGTGGGATGCCGAGGCGACGAGATGAACTGAAAGGCCAACTGGAAGACAACGCCAAAAACCACGTGAAGATCGCGACACACAACAAGTAAAATTAATGAATTTTTGTGAAATCGAGTGAAAAAGATTAATTTACAGAAATATATGTATTTTTAATAATTTTAAAATAAAAAAAATTTTTTACTGCCACATAACCTAAAAACCCGAAAAAACAGCACACGACAAAGGCACGACATTCTAAATAACAAAACCGTGCGACGTCGGTCGAATGTCGTACGACAATGTCGTACAATTTCGATTATCGATCGCACGACAAATACGACATTTTGGTGCAAAAACGTCTGACATTCGTGCGACAGTCGCGCGACATTGTCGTGTGACGTCGTACGATTGCGCGGACGACAAACGACGGACTTTTCAGTCAGGGGAGGTCAAGTGCTCGAAAAGGACAAGGCCAGCTTCCTGCAGGAACTGCAGCTGTTCCACGGCCGGAATGTGTAAGAAGGAAGCTTGGGTGTTTTGTGGGGTTTGTGATTGATTTTGTTTGTTTTTGTAGGATGAGAGGTAGGAATGTGGATTCGCACCGGTTGTATTGGGTGGTAGTGGCCCGGGATTGGTGGTTGAAGGTCAATTCGTGTGAGGACTGGGGCGAGATCATCGAGGAGATGGCGCTGCTGAAGCGTTGCGTGAACAACGAGATTGCGTTGAAGAAAATTAACTTCTGGTTTTTGGACAAGTACGCGAAAGTTTATTTTCACGATGGGCCTCCGAAGAAGAGGAGGACGACAAAAAGCTACATAATCGGAGGTGGTCAGCGCACATGTTGCACTCGGTGCCGGCGGTTTACAGCACCGGTGAGTATTGAGAATGTGTGCAGTGGCTAGCCAACTTCACTTACTTTCCATCTCTTTTAGCAACTTCCCGCCCACAAACACTCACGTCGCGACGGCGCAGCTTCAGCCGAATGAATCTGGACAGTGAGCAAAAAAAAAATCTGTGTAATTCTCGAAGTAGGATTACGTGCTCAAAATCGAACTCCGTTCCGAGAGCCTCGTCAACTCCATGTTCCGGATGCGCTTCCAGGATCGGGAACTCCCCGAATCAATGGCCAACTCCTCCAAGACTGTCCTGATTGAGGCCGGAAACGTGACCATCGTGTTACACTGCTGTCGCGCGTCGAAGCCTCCATCAGGAACTGTCCAGCCTGTGGTATTCGGAAGTGACCGGTGGCGTACCGTATGAAGCAGATGCTAGTGGAGAAGCGTTAAATACAAAAAAAGTGTTTTTCTAACATACTGTTTAATTTTTTTAAATAAATGTAAAAAACCAAGCACATTTTTCTGAAATTATCCCTATAGTGCTAAATGTTGTGTATTCTTGCCATAAAAGGTTTCTTTTCCAATTAATGTAAGGTACGCACATCGGAAGGAATCGGTCAAGAAAAAAAATCAAATGGGCAGCAGCGGCAGCGCAAGCAAGTCAGAGAGGGTGAAGAAAAGCCCCAAGAAATCGCTCTCTCTCCTTTGTTCTGCTGTCCGTAAAGCTGTTTCTTGACCCCTTTCCTTCCGATCTGCATACTAGTCTTAAAATTTAAGACAGCCGAAAATAAATATGTAGTTTTCTCCAAAAAAAAAATGGATCTTGCAGCCCTGCTCTCCGAATCCGATCTAAAAATCATTCGATGCGCGGCAACAACAAAAACATGTCAAACGCGCGCGACGTTGACCGTTGCAGCAAACAACAACAACATCAGCAAAAGTGTGCAAGAGTGAGAGCGAAAAACTGCCAGCCAGCCAGCCAGTTGTCAAAAAACATTCGTCGCTCTCGGTTCGCTCGGATTCTCGGATCTGCTCCTGCTTCGTGTCGTGGTGCATAATTTTCGATTCCCCGCCGTCCGTCCGTCCGCCTTGGGTGCATCCCTCTCGAAAAGTGCAGTGTTTTTTTTTCTCCTGTGTGTGTGTTGTCCATTTCGCGTTCCATCTGGATTTCCTCCGGTGGCTGTGGAAGGTTCTGCGTGGAAAGTTCGGTTTGGCGGCCAGAACCAGTCGGAACACAGCAGTGACTTTGCCCAATTTAGAAGGTATGTTTTCGGGGTGTTTTTTTTTTGCTGAATGGATTGGTTGAGGCCAAAGTTCACCCACGGTTATCAGCCTCGGGTGCTTTTGCGTTCCACGAAGTACCAGGAGTTCCGGTAATCTGTACCCCCCTCCAGGAGCCAACGTTATCGACCAGGCCACACAATTGGATGTTTGTCCAATATGGTGCAGCGCAGACACAATATTTTTCCTCCAATGACGATACAGTTGAGTGTGACGTAATTAGAAAATCGCGACGATATTATTTTCCGTGGCCTGGTGCTGCACTTGCAGCGGTGGCCGCGGAGGATCTTGTCAAGTATGCCTACGTTGTTTTCGGGAAAGTGTGGCGCAGCCTGGAAAATTAGGTCATGTCATGCTTTGAGTGGTACAAAAGCCCGAGAAATCAACTCCAGAGGAGGCCAGTGAAAAAATGAGTCAATAATCGTGCGGTTTGTGACTCATCGAAAATTGTCTTGCGGTGGAATTTGCGATTGTCGTTACTCTCTTATTGCTCGTGCATTGATAATATTTTCAGGGAAAAAAAGTAAATAAATGAATAAAAGCATCGAATCACAGAGTAATTTTCGTGTACGCACACGCGCGTAAATAACTCTATTGGCATTTAAAATATGCACAGCATCCGAGGAATTTTTTTCGAATTTTCGGACAAAAAAATAAAAATAACATTTGAATGAAAAAAGTGATTTAAAATGCATTATATATCTGTCCAGTTGTTTTGCAGTTCAAAATGCAGAAAAATGCATTTTAGATTGTTTTTAGTTGATTTAACTTCTATTTTCATTAAAATTTCAAAAACTTTGAAAAATATTTGCAACGGCCTTATCTGAATTAAAAAAATTATAAGGCAATTGTTTTTTTAAGTATTTTTTTAGAATATTCTTAGATTAGCTTAAAGTAGCATAAGCTATTCTTATAGTATCTAACTCAGTAACAACATTTCAAAAGGGCGAAACCTGCGATCCTGCCGTTTCGGGAAAATCAACATTCAAAATTTTGCAATTTCGATCAATTTCTATTTCCACAAAAAAGCATGACAACCATCAATTTTGTCAAAACGTAATAGAAAATAGCAATAATTTCATCATAGAGAGCAATTTGAAATTAATTAAGGTGTTTTTGCTATTAAAAATTGAGAAAAAGAAATTACGCCTTTTTGAAGAGCGTGCCTACATTTTCGCCCCACCGTATTCGCCACCCACTCAACCAAAACAACGGTTTCGCCCGTCAGGTTACGCCACAAAGCAGAAGTAAACAACAGATTCGCCCTTTTGTTTTTTGTTCATTTTTCGGGGTTTCAAAGAAAAAAGTGGTGAAACAACTATTTTATCATTGTGAAACGTTACAGTCAGTGATAATACAGTGATATTTGCAACCTCAGTGATAAAAAATTGGTCTAGAAAGCCTTCATAAGGAGTCCGGTTCAGGCCAAGACTCGTTGAGCTAGGATACACCGTAAGTAGCAAGTTGGTTTGACGATGTGGTCTATATTGAAGTGACGTTCCTTGGGGTGTCCTCGCCGGAAGTGGGAGACATGGCACCCCGCGACACCATCCTGCCTTCTCAATCTTTGCATAGCTTCAATGGTTACGGAGGCGATGATTTTGTTCGGCATTTCTCCTAAACCTCCCTACACTAACTTTTTGTCCTGCAACTGCTCGACCCAGAATCCCCGAATGTCCCAAGAGCCGGTAAATTATGGACCTTCATATCTAGATTGTGAAACCAGACCAGATCCGATACTACAATAATTGAAATTGAAAAGTTATGTATTTAGGATCATACAAATCTGTGTTTGTTGTGGAATTGTGGTCAGAGACATCAGAAACATACATTTTGATTCATTTTGAGGATTGTCAGGTTAAAATTCACCAAATTATAACGAAAATTTAGTGTTTGTTAAATATACGTCGGAACTTGCAGAAAACACTACATTCGCCCCTCGTGATTGGGTGAAAACACAAGGGCGGAAACTCAATTTGGTTTGTTTTGATTGATGTTGTTGATTAGCCCTTTTGTTTTTTGCTTGTAAAACTACGTATTTTCGGAATTTCGTGATGATGGAGGGTGTTTTAGAATCAGTTTTGTTCGCTTTATATGATTTTGACAAAAACTCAGTTTGTTTACATCTGAGGGTTTCGCCCTTTTGAAAAGTTGTTACTGAACTCAAAATCGACAAAAATGCATATGGGACATTTATGCGAACATGGGCAGTATATATAATAGTAGTTTATGCAACAAGTTGCAAAAAGAGGTTTTTTTTCAGCACGAGTCGTACATTTATCCAACGAGGTTCACCGAGTTGGATAAATACGAAGAGTGCTGAAAAAAACAAGTTTTGCAACGAGTTCCATACAACATTTTACAAAAAAAGTGTCCACGTGGTTTGTGGATGGTCCCATACGACGAGTGCTAAAAAAATCAAGTTCAAGTGCTTACAACATTTTTCGCAATTCCGCTTTTGAATGCAATTTTATGTCAATCATTCATGTTCAAAAAATGTTACTATTCGCTACAAATGTTGAAAAGTTCAACTTTTGAGCACCCATTTCGGTGTTGGAAAGTAGGACTTTTCGGCACTGGTTTTAAAAAGTATTGTATTTTTTGCAAAAAAAAAGTTTGTGCGGTGTTGAACAACGGAATTTCAGAATAATACCAAATATTTTAGATCCTGTTTTGTTTTTGAATAGGTCCTATATACATATAAAACACAATCCAGGTTTTTAAACGAAAAAAAAAGGCGTTCGAATGATGAACGCCCGAAATGTCAAAATCACGCGGTGATACCAATATTATGAAAAAAGTGTACCATGCCATGACAGCCACATTTTTTTTCTAATGTTGGTGCTACTGCGCGATTTTGACATTTCAGACGTTCACCATTTCGAACGCCATCTTCGCTTAAAAACCTGGATAGCTTATAGGACCTTTAAAAAAAAAAAAAAAATCTCTAGAAATGATAAATAATGCAGAAAAATACATTTACGATTGTTTTTTGTTGGTTAGACTTCTATTTTCATTAAACATTTTAAGTTTTTTGAAAAAATGTTTTTTTGCCACCTGATTTTTCTAACAAATTTTGAAGGGGGGGGGGGAAGAAGGAGGGGGTGGGCAGGGCGACATAAACTTTGAAAAATATTTGCAACGGCCTCACAAACTTTTTCACAAAATATCGTATTTTTTGTATTTTCACAAAAATCTAATAAAGTAAAAGGCGTACCGCCCCACCGTCACGAGATATCGAAAAATGGACCTCATGTTCGTGATCAGGGACCAAAATTACCCCTTAGAGCAAAGTTTCACGAAAATTGAAGAGGGGTCGGGACAACTTTTTCCGATTTCGTGTGAGTGCGTGGAGAATTGCCCACGTATTTTGTGAAAATTTGAGTATTCAAAATAATAATATAACTAATGAAGTGGAAAAGCATACAAAATTTCGCTTCGTTTGATACCCATATTGTAAATTTTGAACATTTAAGTATTTTTGAAAAATAACGGAATTTTGTGAAAGTTTCAGGATTGAAAAAACTCTGAAGTGAAAAAGCATACAAAGTTCCGCTTTGTTTGATACCCATATTGCAAATACTAAACTATCAAAAAATATGTACCGTAAACCGGGGTGACTTTGATAGGATTTCAATTTGTTTTTAGCATATTTTCCAACAGGTGAGGTTTTTCTCAAGATTGTTATTTTTAAAACATGTACTGGGGTAGACTACACAAAGTCCATGCACTATTTCGGAATAAAAGTTTTTTCAATAATGTTTAAAAAAAATAGTTACGTTAAAAATTCTTAGTTTTAATTCCGGGGTGACTTTGATAGTCATAGTTTTTCTTGTTAAAATCATATTTAAGATGTTCAAACTTTATTTGTACCCAAGTTTGTACCCTAAATGTACCATCACTAAAGTAGCTGATATAGTTTTTAAGAAAAAAAAAACAATGTTTATATTTAGTTAACTAAGTGTATAAGCTTTTAAGCAAAATACATATAAATTTAAGGTAAAATTGTTAAAAAGTCGAAATTTCGCCTAAAATTTGTTAAAACTGGTTTTGTTTATAAAATTATCGATTTATTTTGCATTTTTCTCAGAATTTGAAGCACGAATCACAAGTTTTCACATTTTAGATGAAATTTATTTTACTGAAATTGCTTATAAATTTGGAGATTTTTTTTAAATGGTGTTTCAAAAACACATATTATTTATTATTTACAAATTTATTTACCCTTCTCCTAGTGGAAAATTGTCCAACGAATCCGAAAATGCATTACGTTTTCCGATTAAAAATCATGTTCATTGAGAAAATCATGACACTTTGAGAAGTTTAAAATAATGACTTTCATCAACATTTTCTTAACTATAGTTAACTAACTATTTAAACTTGTTAAAATTTTATGAAAAGTTCTTCTTGAGATAATTTGAACACTTCTCTACCACGGTCAGTATGTTTCTAAACCATTCCTTACGTATTTTGAATGTACTCTTCATTTTGCGGAAAAATCGTAAACCTATCAAAGTCACCCCGGCTATCAAAGTCACCCCGTTTTACGGTACTTGGTGAAAGCATTGAAAATTTAACACGATTTGGTGATTTAGGTAAGTACATTTTAGAAAAAATTAAAAAAAATGAGTCTTCGTCCATTATCGGCGATAAGACTATCGTTCAGAAGAGTTCTTGCAAATGAAAAGGGGCAACTTATGGTTTGGTTGAAAATTAGGGTGGTTCACGATTAGGGTGATTTAAAAAATCTAATTTTTCAGGAATATTTTTGGGAATTTTGTCCAAGACACTAAAATTTTATCTCATAATCTACGCCTTCTACGACCAAATTTACAGAAAGCATCTGAGCAACAGCAAACCTTCAAAAATCAGTTTTTAAACGAGGCAACTCAGGGTAAATTTTTAGAGAAAAGTGATGTTCAGGGCACTTTTAGAGTGAAAACGATTTTTTGCCAAATTTTGGGTTTAAATGATAATTTTAAATGGAAACCCAAAATATGACCAAAAATCGTTTTTTGACACTTTGGCTCAATTCTGAAGGCAGATTCAGATTCAGCGGGCAAAATTACATGGAAAAACATATATTTGGACAATTTTCGAGTTCGTTAGGGTGGTCCCATATGGTTTTCCCTTGAAAATTAGACTTTTTCAAATGAAGATCTCGAGTTTAAAGAAAAACACGCCTTTTCGAGATATTTAGGTTTAAAATTGGCATCTTTTGTACATTAAAATGGCTGTAACTTCTGACCATTAAGTCCAAATTGACCTGTCAAAAAATGAAAATGTTGGAATTGGGTACTAAAGCCCTATGTCAAATTTTATGTACAACGGTAAAAAACACGATTAAAAACCATTTCTGATCACTTTTTTCATTTTAATGCTAAATTTTCTTTGACAAGACAACATTTTTTCGATGGATCAACTATGGTCCCCTTGGAACGAGCTGTCAAGTACGAGCTTTTCTGTCAAGAAGGACCGCGAGGTTAATTTTTCGAAATTGATTTAAAAATAAATTTTAAACTCTTTGTGGTCGTACAAAGGGTCATTTTACTCAGAAAAATAAGCTTTATCGCTGTAAACAATAATATCAGCAATCTAAGCATCATTTTAGGACCCAACTGTAGAGCTCTAATAGTGCCCCGCACAACACTTAACCCTGAGTTGCCACGTTTAAAAAACTGATTTTTGAAGGTTTGCTCAGATGTTTTCTGCAAATTTGGTCTTAGAAGGCGTAGATTACGAGATAAAATTTTTGTGTCTTTTCAACCAAACCAAAAGTTGCCCCTTTTCATTTGCAACAACTCTTCTGAAGACACCAAAGCTCCAAAACTTTACCATTTTTCGGAAAATCCATTTTCCACTTAATTTTGTGATCTGGACCATTGTGCATTGTGATTTTTTAATTGTAAAATTTTATTCTCAAGGCATGCAATCAGATGTTGCTGTTGAGACACTTCCCGTTTATTTCAAATGGAAGGTTCGTATTTTATAAGAGTGAACATTTATTCTTTAGGCAAAGAATCGTATGCTGCTAAAAATTTTGGGATGTTGTAAAATTTAAGTTTTAACTCTCAAACGCGAAATACGGTGATTTGGGACAGATTTAAATGCTATTTTTTTACCAAAAGGTGCTCAAAGTTTCCCCCATTTACGGCCGGCCGCTCAAGTTCATCACCTACATTCTAAATGGAATACTTTCGTAACGGAGTCTCGCTCGAAACCCGTCAAACAACCGGAGAGAACATGTCTGAGTGGTCGTCGCCGTTGCACACAGCCTTTTTTCAATGCCACATGTACCTACTGCTACGGGACTGTTGTGACTGACTGCAATTTCCATATCCATCCATCGATATGTAAAATGCTGTAGGCCTGTAAGTGTGACGACGTGTTTGGTGCGGCGCTGCCTCGCACATTGATAAAATCAATCGATACGTCTGAAAATCCGATTTTCCGGTGCTAATTTGCTCACAGACAAGGAGATGAGGATTGTTTATTTTAATCTTTCGGCAATCTGTCGGTTCTTTGCAAAACTAAAAATACAACATTTGAATATGACCGTTATTTTTGGCGACGAAAGAGAGTTTCGTGACTGTTTGTCTGTGATTTACTTCTGTATAAGTTTAATGGACATTGAGAGCGAGAGGAGCGTAATAAAACGGCGCTGGTTGATTGCTCCACTATCGAAAGGCGCGACCGACCGTTGACTTTGGAAGACAACGTGGAATCGCCGACACCTGCAGCAGCAGATAAGCTCCAATTGGACGTCATCGATTGAAACAGTGTCTGTTGGCGCCGCGTATAGGTGAGATTGTGTTGGAGAAACACCGCGGAAATCAGTTACGAGCACGCAAAGATTCCGTGAGTCATTGCTGGTTTGACAACGTGGAACAAAAATCACTTGTCTTTTTTCAGCTGAACAAAAAAAAAAGCGCTGATGCAATTTTGATTGCTTTGACATTTTGAAATGTTCAGAAATCTGTTTTCATCACTTATTTACTTTCTTTTTATTCTTACTTTATGAAAATTATACTTGATGAGTCACCAAGGAAAAAAAAAACAGCTGATAAACCTTCCCGTCACGATTTTCTTACGAAAGGCCATCCGATGGAATGATGTAAGCCTTGCGTATTTTGCCAATCAACAACGCGTGTTTCCTGTTGAGTGCACGTGCCTCATACAGTGTATTGATTCGTTTGATCTGAAGTCTACACGATTGTACCGGTTGAATCGAATATTTTAAAGTCTTAGATTCAAATTGAAGTGTCTTAACCCACCGGCAGTCGCGTACGTGTACTTTGTACACAGTTTGTAAGGGCACTTGTAAGAATGGCGAAAACTCGCGACTTTCCGAAAGTTAAGGAATAGTTCTTGTACGATGCAATTTTACAGATTTTAATCTAATTTTTTTTGAAAATTTATATTTAAAAACGATATTTACAAAATGAAACAATGATATCAATACAAGATTTCGAATAACTGGCAATCCTGTCAAGAGGTATGAGTTCTTGTGTAAAATTTATTTAGCTTCATAACGCCGAATAACATTATTTTCACAACTCCAACTATCGATTATGTCTTTCAAATAGTTTTCTAGAGAGTAAAAATGAGTTTTCTCTTCTCAAAAACATAGTTAGGATTTAAAAATGACGGAAAAAAATAATAATAATTTGCATAACGTGAAGACTTCCATCATTGTCATGATTTTTCGTTCAAAGATATAAATTTTGCGTCGCTTTCAATATTTTGACAAAATTCCTTCAACAAGTTGTTTAGAATAGTGCCCTACACATGCTGATTCCTTTTGGTAACGATTATCCCATTCCTTGTAAAGTTATGGAAATCGTCATTAATCAATGATTGCCAACTAGGACGTCAATGACTGTGCCACAAATATAAATTTTGAAGCACATTTGATTTAGATCAAAAATTCTTTCAGTGGCTTCAAGAAGACAACAACCACCACATGCTGATTCCTTTTGGTGCTGAAATTCGTTAAATTGAATTTAATACAGAATATTTTATTGTGATGATCAATTTTCTTCGAAAATGATCAACGGCTTCACCAGAAGGCATTAAAGTGCCCAATTTGAATAAAAAAAAACTAAAAATGTTTAGCAATGAATTGTGAATAGTTTGAATAGAAATTCTAGGTGTAGACAACAATAAAAAAAATGTAAAAGATAGCAATTTTAAAACAGTGCTCTTTAGGCTGGTACAAATATTTTTAAAAGTTTTTGTCACCCCCCCCTTCAAAATTGGCCCGAAAAATCAGGGGGCAAAAAAAATATTTTTACAATAAACTTCAAAATTTCAATGAAAATTCAAGTGCAACCAGCTGAAATCAAATTAAAATACATTCTTCTGCGTTTTAAATCATTTTTAGCATGTTTGGGTTTATTAAAAAATCTTAAGATTTTTTGAAAATTTTCGATGCAAAATCTTTTTTTTCGATACAATTTTTGTTTTTGTCAGATCTTAGATTTTTTGAAAACTAATGATTGCAAAACAACTGAACAAGTGTAAAATGCATTTTAAAACACATTTTTCATTTAAATGTGTAGACTATGGCTTGTTATTTAAATTTTTATATTTTTTTGCCCCCCCCCCCCCCCCCCCTTGACCTCGGCCAGGGCCGAGGGACAAAAACTTTTTTAAATATTTGCATCGGCCTTATCAATAAAACACTACTGTACTAGCTACTGTAAGCTAAATTTGAAATAAATTCTAACCTCCGCATTTTTTTAAAACATTTTGTCAACTTTTGTCGTTACTAAGATATTTGAAAATAAACTGCAAAATGAGGCTGTTAACGCACATCGTAGCGGATGTGGTCCCGTGTGTCGGGGAGAACTTAGTGATCCGGTAAGTCAAAACGCGATTTACTTGGGATGGTTTATTGTACGAAAGGAGTACAGATTGGCGGTTACAAGTATGGTTTTATTGCTCTACTTAACTTGCCCCTGAGGAGGGGTGACTGTCCCGGTCGACCATCTGGTCAGAAGTGTCTTGTGGTTGAGGTCTGGTCTGATTCCTAAGCTAGTCAAGTTCTTGCGACCGGGAAGTCTACAAAACATTACAAAAGACAAACCACTTCGTGTCCTGAAACGACTACAAACAATGAACATAAAGGTACACGAAGGGCTACTGTGATTGTGTGTGTGGGGTTACATAATTTACAGTGTTGTCTGGAAGTGTTTTTCTACTAATCGTCAAAAATGAGTGAACTGGGCGTGAACAGAGGCCGTTGCAAATACTTTTCAAAGTTTTATCGTTTCTTATTAAAAAAAAATACAATGAATGGCGATTGCTATTTGCGAAAACGTCCAAAATTCCTTAGGGATTTCTCAAACAAAAAAAAAATGAAGAATGCTGATTTTTTGTTCCAATATACAGCAATTCCCCACGAAAACAGCATGATTCGAAAAAAAAGTTCTCCGATCGAGCTCAATTTTTTTTCTGGGGGATCCTTGGCCGAAATAATTAAACCCGTATTTTTTTGTTTGGCCATTAGGGTGACCTACGCCGTGTTAGGGTGGTTCGAAAAATGGCAATTTTCGTCGATTTTCGCAAAAGCCACTTTTTTTCAAAAAGTCATATCTCCACGCCATTTCATCCAATTTCAGCTGTCCTAGACGCAAAAGAAAGGTGATTAGTTTGGCTATTTGGGAAAAATAGTAAGAAGTTTCAAAAATCTAGCTTAACATTTGAAAAGGTCGTATGAAAACTTAAAATGCTGTTTTGAAGGTCTCGGGACCAAAGAGCCTATGTCTGAAAATATTCAGACATCATATAAAAATATATGATTCCTCGAAAAATTTCACATAACATATCAAAAAATGGTGAAGTTATGTTTTCGATACTCTGAGATACGATTTTTTGAAAAAAAAACTGGGTTTTTCGACACGTCACGCGCAAAAATGGGAAAATGACGAAAACGGGAAAAAATCGACTTTTTTCACTAAACCTGCGTTAAGTTGAAAATTTCAGCGATGACCTATAGATGTTATGGTACCAAATGTTGCGTCTTTTAATTACAAAAAATTTGGTACCCTAACATGTATAGGTCATTGCTAAAATTATAAGTTATCGCAGTTTTAGTGAAAAAAAGTCGATTTTTTCCCGTTTCGTCATTTTCTCATTTTTGCGCGTGGCGCGTCGAAAAACCCAGTTTTTATTTTGAAAAAAATGTATCTCAGAGTATCGAAAACATAACTTCACCATTTTTTGATATGTTATGTGAAATTTTCCGAGGAATCCGATAAATTTTTTTCAGACTAAGCTCTTTGGTCTCGAGACCTTCAAAACAGCATTTTATGTTTTCATTCAACCTTTTCAAATGTTAAGCTAGATTTTTGAAACTTCTTACTATTTTTCCCAAATAGCCAAACTAATCACCTTTCTTTTGCGTCTAGGACAGCTAAAATCGTTTGAAATGGCGCGGAGATATGATTTTTTGAAAAAAGTGGTTTTTGCGAAAATCGACGAAAATTGCCATTTTTTGAACCACCCTAACACGGCGTAGGTCACCCTAATAGCCAAACAAAAAAATACGGGTCTAATAATTTCGGCCAAGGATCCCCCAGAAAAAAAATTGAGCCCGATCGGAGAACTTTTTTTCGAATCATGCTGTTTTCGTGGGAATTGCTGTATAGTGAAATCTACCTCAAAATTGTTCAGGCAAAACATCAAAAAATTCATGAAATTATAGTTTTTGCTAATGTTTCTTTTTCCGTTTCTGTGGTGCCAAAAAATGTTTTTTTCAAACCTATTTGTGATTTGCAGTAAAAAAAATTGTTTACACAAAAGTCAGAAGTTTTGTTTTTTTCTTAAAATTTGGAAAAGGACTGGAGAAAATGAGAATGTTAGTGTAAACTAAGTTTTTAATTTTGGCTTTTCGAATGAGGTGTAAACTATGTTTTTGATTTTATACAACTCTGGAGTGTTTTTTGAAAAGGTATAATATTTTTTTTGTGTTTTAGGCGTTTTAATGCCGTTTTGAGTCAGGGGTATTCAAAAGCACCCTAAAAGCAAAAAGTGAACATTTTGTTTATTAAACATTTTCAAAAACAAAAAAATAGAACTTTGAATACATTTCATTTTGTTGGTATTATTTCAAAACAAGTTTTTTTTTTATTATATTGATGCTTTTTGCTATTTATTTGGTATTGCCCTCGAAATTTCAATTGAAATATTTTAAACTACACCCAACTGGCAGTCGCATGATTGTGATGCATAGCGGCATGAAAGTATATCAGAATCTGCATGAAATCCGTCCTCATGCATTTTTTTGCGATATAGGAGTATGCCATTTTTGCCCGTTACCGACAATTATCGACATTACCGACGGCTTTTTGGTTGTATTTCACAAAAAAAAAAAACACTTGGCAGAACGAGGATAGAACCACCAACTTCTTGGTTATTGATCCGACACGCTACCACCGCGCCATGGACGCTTGATGATAAGTGAGTGAAAGAGCACCAACATATGCTTCTCTTTGGAGTGTTGCTCGGGGACGGGCCAGCATTATATGTGGTGGAGACAACTGCAGACCGCTGAAATGTTTGCATGCGGGCAAAAATGATCTACGGGCAAAAAATGTTATAAAATGTGACATTTTCTGCAGCAAATCCACTGTTGCAGATTTTGAGATATATTTTTCCTTTGGGTGTAGAAAAATACAATACAGTACTTGTTCGGTAACTGGGCGTTGTTTAACTGAGCTGCTTTTTAACTGGGCGCTCGATAACTGGGCTGTACTGCCCATGTTAAACGAGTTAAATTTTCCCGAAAAAAAACTTAATTTTCTCCTGATTTGTAGAACAAAGTACTGGATGTTTTAGGCTTTTCTGAAAGATCACATGATTTTGAACCAAACTGCATCAATAACTCAAAAGTGATGGAAATACATAGTGGGGCATTTATGCGATCATGGGCAGTGTAGCCATCTTAAAAAGCAGACAAACGTCAAAAACTAAAAACAAACCAAAATGACCAAGGATCTGTAAGCCCATACATCCAATTGAAATGTGGTCAAAGACAAACTTATGAGAAATTGGACGAGCTTTCTGGTAAAAATATTTACGAGACTGAAAAATCAAGTCTGTCATATAGAAATTGCCAAAAACCACCAAAAACCCTATTTTTTCAATATTTTTATTTTTAAAACCGCTGCAACTTCACAAGGATTGGACTTAGGACAGTGGTCAATATGGAGACTTTTATGTAAAATTGTCTGGAGAATCGACTCTCGTGTTTGGTTTTTGAAAATTTTGACGTTTAGAGCACTTTTGAAAAAAAAAAACAGTTTCAGTAAATGATTTTTGTATTTTTTTTAGGTGATTTGCTCCATCCTGCATTTTTCGTGAGTCTTTTTGTAACATCTAAGGCTATTTTCAAAAAAATATGAGCGAAAAAAAATCGTTGGCTAGCCTTCAAATTTGAAAAATCTCATATAAGTGGAGTGTTGTTTTCTTTCAGTGCATTTTTTTCGGAAAGCCCGCCAAATTTCCTACAAGTTTGTCTTTTACCACTTTTTGATACGATGCAACGGCTTCGAGTTACAGCAATATTTAAGTTACGAAATACAAAAATATTTAAAATACTTACGCCCTTCTCAAATGTCATTATCGAGTTAAACTGGCTCCATATACACAAAAATGGCTTATATAAGCGTAGGATAACATGTCTACAAAGTTTCATTGAAATCGGAGAGGGTCGGGTACAACCGATTCCCTATTTGACATGGAATTGCTCAACAGTAAACTAATTTCAGATTATTTTTTTAAGTTTTAAAAATACCGTCGTTAGGAGTGACATTAGATCAGGCCTGCCCAACGTCCGGCCCGTGAAGCCATTTCATCCGGCCCGCGACAGCTTTTCAAAATAGTTCTATGACCGGCCCTTAAGGCTGTTCAGGAAAAATTAAATAAATAAATTGATTATCTGAAATAAACAAAATAAGCTTGAGATCGAATTTTTATATATTCATACAACATTCTTCATGTTTGAATTTAATTCTTATAATAATATGAAAAAACTTGGATTGTTGTCTGAAAATGTTTAAAAAGACTCTAAATTTAAATATCTTTCAGTTTTAAATGTGTTTTTTTTCAAATTGAAGTTTTTTTCTATTTTCTTTTTTTTAAATAAATAAGTAAGCAAAATCCAATGTATTTTTCCAAAACAACTTTTCAGTAATAAAGTTTTTTTTTGAAAAAAAGCTATAAAAAGCAAATTATTCTTACTGAAAATAGATGGCTGCAAATATTTTAAAATTAATAAAAAAAATGTTCCAAAATGAATCAAGAAATAAGGCAGCACAAAATATATTTTAAATAAGCTTTAAATTTCGAAGAATCACGAATTGAAAATTTAAATTTTTATATATTTTTATAATTTTTTAACTTTTAAAATTTGTGTGTTTTAAAAATCATTTAATTTTTTTTTAAATATTTGAATAAAGGTGCACAACAACGCGCAAAGTCTTTTTGTAAAGGATATTCGAATTCAAATTTCGTTTGAATAAATTTTATCATGCCGCATTGATTTTTTTAAATTTTAGTGTTGAGGAAATTAAACTTAAAAATTGCAACGACCATTAAAATTTGAATGTTTTTTTTTTAAATAAAATATTATATCAAGGTATTTAATTGTACTATACAATTTCAAACATACAAAAATTGAAATAAGTCAAATAAACACATTTTGAAAAGTTATCTTTGTTTTTCATTCTTCAAATCAAAATGTATGAATCTTATTTGCAACACTAGTTCTTTTATTAATTTACTTTAAAAGAACCCAATCATAATAAAATTATAGACATGTGTTTACTTTTTCAACTTTTATCAAATAATAGTTCCGGCCCGCCACTGCTTCAGAAAAATCAGATCTGGCCCGCATGGCTAAAAGGTTGGGCACCCCTGCATTAGACCTAAGAGGTGAGATTGGGTCATACAAAAATTCTGAAATTGGTATGAATCAACCTCACTCCCACAACCCTGAATGACGTTAAAAAAATGTAAATTTGAAAAAATAAATGGAAAAAACATGTATTTGAAATACAGAAAATTTCTAATTTAAAAAAAATTTGGTGCTGTAAAATTGAAAAAATATTAAATAAAAAAAGGATGTGAAAGACTAGAAAAATATTAAAATAAAAAAAGGAAATAAATTCAAACGTTTTAATAGTTTTGAAAATTAGAAAGTTAAAAAAAACACGCTTCATACAAAATGTTGAAATTTTGTTTGGAGAAAAAGCCAACGTAAAACGTCAAACGCTTGCCTTCACTTTTCGCTTAAGATCAAGAATTGAAAACAAGAAGAAAACATAAAATAAACGAATCTTAAGGGGTTACATAGATGGAAATCAACAAAAAAGTCAGAGGTTGGTGTGACCACACACTTAATTGTATTTAAAATCTGTTTTCAGGGCATTAAAATATACATTTTTATCTATCATAAAAACAAATTTGAATAAATTTGGTTGTATCATTGCCGCGATATAGCTATTTGAAGTTAGCAGTTTCAAAAAACGGGTGCCACGATATTTTAACTCTGCCTTGACCAAATTGACTCAAAATTTTGGTAAAGACTCGTTGAACCGGTCCTGTGTGCATGACGAGGGCCAATTTTCAAAAAAAAACTTATTAAACAAAAAGATAAAAATAGTTTTATGTTTTTCATACAGAAATCGTCAGTTTTTGATTTTTGTATTTTTTTTAAAGCAAAATTTCAAAGTCGGGCTTCGTCATGCACACGGGATATGTCTTGAGAGTCTTCACCCCAAATTTTAGCCAATTTGGTCCATCCCATCTCGAGATATCTTGGCACCCGTAAATCAACTCGGTGTTTCGATAAAAACGCTCAGAAGGTTTGACAGTCCGCTTCGCGCACGGTAAAATTTTGAGCTTAAAATCGTCTCAAACTCAGTTTAATCATGCAGTTTCTTCATGAAACTTTCAGTGGTGATTGAAAATTGTTTTTCTAGTGGATGCAATATTTTTTTTGAAGTATGAAATTTTGTGATTTTTTACATGTATGTAACCCCTTAAAAGATCCTGTAACAGTGAGATTCAAACAACTATCTTCAATTCATTGAAATTCTTTTGAATGTCCGGAAAAGATGACTGTTATTGCTGGTAAACAGTGAACGAATTTACTCATTGTTATCTTAGGATAGTTCACAATTGAAGGATTGTTCATAATTTTAGCTAAGTTATTTATGTTCAATAATAATAAATGTACAGAAATCAGTATAGTTTTTAACAAAAGTTGAGAAATAAAAACGTCAATTGGTGCAAGTGATTAAACCAGTTAATTTATTAATATCATCAACATTCCCCAGGTTAGATCTACCCAAAGCTACAAGCATCTTATTTTCTCAGGCCTCGTCCAAAAGCAACACCAAATCTCCGCGTTGCTGCAGCCAGACTCAGCCCGCGCAAACTACGAGAGATAACCTACGCCACGCCGGATTTGCCGGAATTGTTCGTGAAAGCAGCTTGAAACAATAACTCAACACAGAATGCCGTTCAAACCTTCAATCGCTCTATCGCCTGTCGTGGGTACAGCTGAACCGCCCGATGACGTAGACCCCCGCCCGCTCAGCTATTGCTATTGTGACTGTATTTGAGGAGTCCGCGCCGCCTCCGACGTCGTCGTACGGGTTGAAAGTGAACAAAAGCCGTATTCATACACACAGCAGCGCAGCGCAGCGATCAACCGTAGTCAGTCGGCCAGATTCAGTCAGATTCCACGACTCGGAACTCGCGGGTGCTTTTTTTTGGTGCGACGGTTGCTGCTGATAACGTGCGCGCGAGAGAGACTGTTTTGTGCGTTGTACGCGACGATCTACCGGGAACTGTGCGTGAAGCGCGTTCTTCCAGCAGAGTGTGTGCACTTGCTGCGTTGCTCGTAAGTAGGACAGACCTTGACGGCCGGGCACTGTCGCGTCACAGGTCAAACATTCTCGCTCTCTCACAATAGAGTCCGCTTGCAACACGTGTATCAAACATTCTGAAACGACGATACCCCCAAAGCCATGTGACGAGGTGATGTTCAGCCAATTACTTAATCAAGAAGCCTGATTGCCATTCAGTTACTAAATTGGCTGTGATGGGACACCCTTCGCGCAGTGCAAATTGGGGTGCTAATAGAGCGCTGTTCTGACGGTCGTCGTCGTCGTCGTCGCCGGAATCAGATGACATGGCAGTTGCACACTCGCGAAATCCACCGGTTGGTTGATAAGATAAAACGTGGGAGTGCAGCAGCAGTTGCTGTGTGCTGAGCTGTTGGGTTATTTTTTTTTCGGAGTGTATGTTTGTTTTGCGCATTAGACCGGAGATTATTCGCTGCGCGATTAGGGCCGGGTGGATGGGAATTTTAGTTGCGAGAAGGGCTTGAGATGAATCGGGACTTGATCAAACTTGTCAATTTGGTAGTGAAAAGATGCAAGTGAGTTACAGATTACAAGATCACTCAGGAACATTTTTGTGGTCATATTTAAGCTCGATAACCTGAAATGAGACACAAAAACTTGTTTGGCAGAATTTAAAAATAATCGAATAATCTAGTCTGGCCGTTTTTCCGTTTATATTTTTTTTTCTACAAACAACTTGTTTGGCCTGTTTTTCAGATTTCTACTTTAAAATCAAATCATTAGCTTACAAGTTGTAAAAAACTGCTTAAAATTAACATAGTTTAGGGGAAATACTTGTATTTTCATCATTTTTTTTTCTATTTCGTTTTATTCAAACAAATAACTTCTTAAAATAAATAAAAAAACACAATTAAGCTCTAATTGAACGTCAAAGTGCTGGAATGCCAACATTGGATGCTCGATGGAGTTACTGTTCTCCACATATTTTACTTTTAAATTTTTGGGATGTTGCCTCAACACATGGCATAAGTTGACCCCAAAAAAAACTTGACAAAAGTTGTACCTTAAACTAAACATTGACAAAGTTGTACCTTAAACTTTGAAAAATCTGAATATTGCAAACCTTTCCTGTTTTCGTTAATTTGAAGGTCAACAATTTTAGTTATTCATAAAACAGATAATAAATTATAGAAACATGCTAAAGATGTGATAATAGTAGTTTATGCAACAAGTTGCAAAAAGAGGATTTTTTCAGCACGAGTCGTACATTTATCCAACGAGGTTCACCGAGTTGGATAAATACGAAGAGTGCTGAAAAAATCAAGTTTTGCATCGAGTTCCATACAACATTTTTTGCAATTCCGAAAAACACCCATTAAGTGCAATTTTAAGTCAAATTTCCATGTATTTTGTCAATAAATCGTTTAAATAAATAAAAAATTGAAAAGTGTTACTTTAAAAAACAAGTGCTGAAAAGATCAACTTTTCAGCACCCATTTCAGTGCTGAAAAGTAGAACTTTTCAGCATTTATTTTGAAAAGTGTTGCTATTCGATTCTGTTATTTTTGGTACAGAAAAGTAGGCTATTTCGTCGTTCAAGAATGACAGGAAAAGTTAGTAGTTTTACGACGGAATTGCAAAAAACCTATTTTACAACCAAAATATTCAAAATATCGCATAATTCTATCAAAATTTTATTTTTGGATTGATTTTTTAAATTTTTAATTTATTTTTTCCTTCTATATTTCTGGAGTTTTTTTTAAAAGGTCCAATAAACCAAATTTCCAATTTTTGCTTTTTAGGTGTTTTTGAAACCGCATTGAGTCAGGGGTATTAAAAAACACCCAAAAAGCAAAAACTGAAAATTTCGTTTATTGGACCTTTTTAAAAAAAAACTCCAGATTTTGAAAATTTTATCCAAGTAAAAAAAAAAATAACACAATTCGAGCTTTTTCAAGTTGCGTTAAAATCGACAGAATTGAATTTATGTGATTTCGCGGCCAATAAATAAAATTGTAAATTTTTAGTTGCTAAAGGCGTTTAACTTTGGGACCATCCATAAACCACGTGGACACTTTTTTGGGAATCTCAACCCCCCCCCCCTCGTGGACAATTGTCCATACAAATAAAAACTTTTTTGTATGGATCGTGGACAATCGCCATACCCCCCCCCCCCCCCCCCTAAAGTGTCCACGTGGTTTATGGATGGTCCCTTTGGAGGTAGCAAAAATAAGGGCGTGCGTTTACTGACATCAATTTTTGTGTATGTTAAGCCAGTCGCACTAGAGATATTTTTGTATTTCGTAATTGCAACTTTGTTGTATCTTGAAGTGGTCAAAAACAAACTTGGAGGAAATTTGAGAGGATTTCCTTAAAAAAAATACACTGAAAGAAAAAAAAACACCGCTTTTATGAGATATTTAGATTTTAAAGGTTAAAAGTCAAAATTGAAACGATTATACTACCTCAAAATTTTGTTGGAAATAGCCTAATATGTTGTAAAAAGACTCACGAAAAATGTAGGACGTAGCAAAGCTAAAAAAAGGCACAAAACCCATTTACTAAAACATTTTTTTAAGTGGTCTAAACGTCATTAGGTGGTTGGTGCCTTCCTCACATTTAGAGTGTAATGCTAGGTAATATCTAAGATCCGGCCTCCACAAAGTTCATAAAGAAAACTTATTGCTTATAACTTTTGATAGGGTTGTAAGATCTTCAATCTACTGAACTCGTTGAAAAGGTATTTCAATTACCTTCTCAACGACAAGTCGCATGATAGATCCGGACAACGTTTTCATCGAAATATATGAGATCTAGCCTCTAAAAAGTTCATAAATAACACTTAAGTGCTCATAACTTTTGATAGGGTAATCAGATCTTCAATCTACTGAACTCGTTGGAAAGGTCTTTTGATTACCTATCCAACGACAGGTCGCATGATAGATCCGGACAACGTTTTTGTCAAAATATCTGAGATCCGGCCTCCAAAAAGTTCATAAATAACACTTAAGTGCTTATAACATTTGATAGGGTTGTCAGATCTTCAATCTACCGAACTCGTTGAAAAGGTCTTTCAATTACCTACTCAACGACAAGTCGCATGATAGATCCGGACAACGTTTTCATCGAAATATATGAAATCCGGCCTCTAAAAAGTTCATAAATAACACTTAAGTGTTTATAACTTTTGATAGGGTTGTCAGATCTTCAATTTTTTGAACTCGTTGAAAAGGTCTTTCGAAAACCTTTCTAAAAATGTATAACATGACGAGGTTTCTTACAAAAACCACCCTTTTTGCAATCTTCCGGACTTTTGTTAAAATAGTTGTTTAGCATAACCTTTGAAGTACTTAACTAAACTTTATCATTTTCAATAGCGACTTATAGGACCCGAAGACGGATCAAATGAGACCAAAACGGCCAAAATCGGGTCAGCCGGTGCCGAGATAACTCAGTGCATTTTTTTTTATCAACATCCCACCACACACACAGACATTTGCTCAAAATTTGATTCTGAGTCGATATGTATACATGAAGGTGGGTCTAGGAGGTCAAATTAAGAATTTCGGTTTTCGAGTGATTTTATAGCCTTTCCTCAGTAAGGTGAGGAAGGCAAAAATGTTGAAAAACAGTGATTTCAGTGATTTTGTTTTGTTTTTTGGCTATTTCTATATGTGTGACTTGTCTTTACTGTATCGAAATAATTTTCACCGGAATGCTTGTCCAATTTCTCATAAGTTTGCCTTAGACAGCGTTTTGATTGGATGGCAATAACCTGGATAGTAAATTGACTTACAGCAATAATCAAACGAGTTAATAGAGCAGTTAATAGACTACACTGAAACCCCGATGGTTTGACACCAATTGTTGTCAAACGAACGGGGTCACTTTTTAGTTTGACACCCTCTTTACACAGAGCTCACACCTACTACCAAACGTTTGGTATGATAGTAAGTGTGAGTTCCGTGTAAAAAGTGACAGTTCGTCGCTTTTTAGTTTGATCTTGATCAACTAACGGGGTACAATCTTTAAAAGTGTCAAACGAAAAGTGACCAACCACCGGGGGTTGAGTGTATTTGTTTTCCTCCAAGTTTATGCCGTATTTAAAGGTTACAATGGTATGCATTAGTTAACCTTCTACAAGCTAGAAAATAATAATCAATTTAAAAAAATAATCCTTCAAATTGGAAAGAAAAGTTCTTAAAATTTTAGAATTTTTTAGGATTTTACCTTTTGAAAGGGTCGAAATTTCGCCATTTCTCACTCCGTTGCAACGTCAAAGAGTAATGAAAAGTTCAACTTAAAATTGTTCTATACCATACCAGACTTATTTCGAAAAAAGTGGTAAATTTTGTGACGTTGCCGCGTAGGAATGTGTCATTTGCATTTTAATTTTAAATGGGATTTTACCCGTATACATTTTCATTTTGTAATTTTTGAAACAAAATGCATTTTTACGGGTTTAAGAATTTTGTTGAAAGTAACTTTTTAACAACCTTCAATATTTGGTTCGAAATATTTACGTTATTCACATGCTATTACAAATTACGATTAGTATACCGTAAACCGGGGTGACTTTGATAGGATTTCAATTTATTTTTGAAATATTTTCCAACTGGCAGGCCAAGGATTGATACCTAAGAGCATGCAATGGCACTGACCTTGTTGCGTGCTCTTCGGTTGACGTCCACGTAAGGAACATCCTGGAAGGAGCGTAACTAACTACATCCGTAGTTCTGTTAGATCATCCGAATTATCTTGATCAGAACAGTATAGCTCTGGTTCCTTGCGAGTGTCCTATTTTCTTACCTCCACGTTGGCTTGGTTTTCATGATGACCTAGCTGGTGGCCTGTGGAAACGGATCGTAAACCTTGACCACCGCGGGTCAGAGTCGAGACGGCTAAAAGAAAAGGGCGCGACAATGTGGGAAAGGGAAGTAATTTGTGATTGTAGACGGTATTGTTTTGATTCGCAGTATGTTGAGTCAACTGCTGTGGATGTACCTGAAACATCGCACAACGGGGTTTCTCTTCTCTTCATTCTCAGCTACCACCTATCTCCTCTTTTTATTTTGCTCTACTGATTCTCACTTCTTCGCTGATTCTTCTATTTGATATCCAACATTTGATTTTAATTTTACTAACATTTGATTCTCTTATCTCTCAAAGATTTTCCACTCTTTTCTATCAATTGATACTGCTGTAACAAACTTTGCTTTGTTTTTTTTTCCTTAAAAATATACTTGTACTAGTAATATCAAGTCTATTTATCATTCGCCTAATCTTTTTTGATTTTATTGCGAATTTATTTATTTGAATAATTCTTTATCTTTCCTATAAATTATCATTACTATAATCTAAGCTTGTTTTGTATCTCTTTTTATTAACTATTGTCTAATTTTACATCTAATACATCTAGCTTCTCATTTTTATTCTTCAAAATACGCTCATCATTCTCTTACTATTGATACTTGATTTTTATAAAATAAATTATCTTTTACTGTCAATTGTTTTCAATCTTCACCCTTTTTTCAAACAAGTGAGGTTTGATCCGTTACTCAATTTATGGAATGGTTAAAGGATTAACACAAATATTACTATTGTATTTTTGGTAAACTTTTATAACATGCTTAGGACCAAAAATTGTAACAAAACACCGCGACAAAAGAAATAGCAACAGATAAACAGACTCAACAATAGGGAAGATTTCAGGAGAAAACAAAACACAGTAAATAACAATTAGTTTTTGAATTCAAACTAAAAATAAAACAGTTTTTGCTTTAATGAAAGTTGTAAGGCACACTTTAAATGATTAGGCGCTTATACTTACATCAAACCCTACGTAATGTACCACCCCCGGCCGAGTTAAAATGCGTAACCGGAAAAGAAGGTGTGCATGCCTGGCACGAACACTCAAAGCGTGTTCTAGCGTGCTGCTCGTACTGACTCAGAGCAAGGGTGAGATGTAGGTGTAAGGGCAGTGCGTGTTCGTCGGTCAAGGCCCGTTCTTACACTGAAAATTGCGAATTGCGAAATATTTTCCAACTGGTAAGGGGTTTCCCAAGATTATTATTTTTAAAAAATATACTGGGGTAGGCCCCACAAAGTCCATGCACTTTTTTTTCAATAGTGTTTAGATAGTTATAATTTTTCTTGTAAAAATCAGATTTAAGATGTTCAAATTTCATTTTTACGTCAAATGTACCAAATAAGGTTGCCGATATAGTTTTTAAGGAAAAAAAATGTTTATATTTAGTCTTTTAAGTTTATAAGCTTTTTAACAAAATACATACATATAAATTTCAGGTAAAATTGTTAAATAGTCGAAATTTTTCCTGAAATTCGTTAAAACTAGTTTTGTTTATAAAATTATTGATTTATATTGCATTTTAAACTGATTTTGAAGCATGAATCACAAGTTTTCACATTTTACATAAAATTTGTTTAACTAACATTGCCTATAAAATTGGATATTTTTTTTTAATTGTGTATCAAAAACATATATTATTTATTGTTTACAAACTTATTTTGCCCTCTCTTAGTGGAAAATTGTCCAAAGAATCCGAAAATGCATTCCGTTTTCCGATTCAAAATCATGATTATTGAGAAAATCATTTTTCATCAACTTTTTCTTTATTATAGTTAACTAACTTTTTAATTTTTTTTAAATTTTATCAAAAGTTCTTCTTGAGGTACTTTGAACACTCCTCTACCACGGTCAGTATGATTTCAAACCATTGCGTACGTATTTAATTTGTACTCTTCATTTTGCGGAAAAATCTGAAACCTATCAAAGTCACCCTGTTTTATGGTAGTTCAGGTAACAAAACAATAAATAGCATTCTTAAATATGAATCATTAGAAGACCAGACGCCAAATATATTTATCCTTTTCCCATTGTCCCCTAATTTGCATTTGATGTCTGGTATTGAGTCGTTACAGAGTCTACAACTGTTTTGGCAAGTTTTCACTTTCACAAATTTGTGGCTCACACATTTACAACTCGACGCCAGAATCGCCAGACGGGCGCCTTGCTTTGCTGTTTAAATATTCATGTTAAGGGATGGTGCCACTACCGATACCTTCTGCCTCCTTCTTTCTTCATGTCAAAGTGGACACGCAATTTTCCAATCCATATTTCCCTTCTTTAGGTACGCCGTCACAAATTTCTATTACGTACTGCTTAAAGGAACCACACAAAACCCGCACACCTACAATATAATAATTTTCCCCTTTTTGCTTTCGTTTCATTCCAGGTCAGCACCAAATCGACGGCGGCGAAATTGAAACTACTGCGCCGTAGTTTCGCAACATTTTGAGCAAGGGAAGCGTAACGATTGCAGCAAAGCTGGCGTCCCCGGCGGTCGTGATGCAACAGGAGGAACCGTCGTCCACGGGCAGAATGTCCCGCAAGCGGCCACGTGAGCCCGCTCCAGTTCCCGCTAGTCCGGACGAATCGTCGTCGGTGTCCATAAGCATTCCGGAGCGACCAAAGAACGGGGCTGGCGGAGCGAAGAACGGCACAGATTCTGGAGTCAGTGGCAGCAATAGCGGCAGCAGTAGCAATAACGGAGCCACACAGAAGCGGTTCAGCAGTATCCGAATCGAGGATGACGGGATGGAGACTGGCAGCAGTGACAACTTTTGGCCGCCCAGCGATGAGAGCATACGGAACGGGCATGTCAGCTTTGGTGAGTGCGATAATATTGCTGGAAAATTTCACTGTTTTATTTTGTTATTCACATCCATCATTTATTCAAATACATCATGTCAAACATTCGTGGTTGTTTTTTTCTGGTTACATTATAAAGACTGAAGTAAACGACGTTTCTTCATGATACATGTTTCGTAATGATGAAATCGCTCTATTATTCCTCGTTGTTTAAGGCGTTAGATACAATTTATTTAATCTAATATAAAAATGATTTTCAATCACTCCTGAAAGTTTCATGAAAATATTTCATGGTTTTTTGAATTCCATTTTTTGATTTTTGATTTTTTCGATGGGTCTCGTGGCGCAGGGGTAGCGGCTTCGGCTGCCGATCCCGATGATGCTATGAGACGCGGGTTCGATTCCCGCCTTATCCACTGAGCTTCTATCGGATGGTGAAGTAAAACGTCGGTCCCGGTTTCTCCTGTCTCGTCAGAGGCGCTGGAGCAGAAATCCCACGTTAGAGGAAGGCCATGCCCCGGGGGGCGTAGTGCCAATAGTTTCGTTCGTTTTTTCGTTTTTTTTTTATTTTTGCCTTCCTCACTTTACTGAGGAAAGGCTATAAAATCACTCGAAAAACGAACTTTTTAGTTAGACCTTTTAGACCTACCTTCATTTGTACATATCGACTCAGAATCCCCAGCTGAGCAAATGTCTGTGTGTTTGGCTGTATGTAGACATGTGTACCAAATCAATGTCACTGGAATATCTTGTCACAGGCTCAACCGATTTTGGCCGGAATGGTTTTAATCGATCCGTCTTAACGTCCCCTAAGTTGCTATTTAAATTCATGCAGTTTTATCATGTATTTAAAAAGATATGTTAAAAAAAAACTTTTTCATATTTAATTAAAATTATGGTAAAAAGGGTGGTTTTTTCACGAAAAACTCATGTTATATATTTTTAGAAAGTATTTATATGAGAAGACCTTTCTTGTGGATTAAGAATTTTCAAGATCTGACTTACCTATCTAAAATTATAAGCAGTTTAAAAAATGGTCTGAATCCACATAATCTCAAATGGTCCCGTCTGATCGTCACGTAAAAAGCCTTGTAGAGGGATGCCATTTTCCTGAAAGGCGGTGTCTGTATAATCTTGACAAAAAGTCTGTAGGAAGTCTATTTCTTTTTACTCGTCACTTATTTTTATTAGGACCTCTTAGGTTACGTTAGGGGAGATCCATAAACCATGTACACACTTTAGGGGATTGTAATCACTCTACAAATGAGAGGAAGGCACCTAAAGGTGGATTAAGTAACGTTTTTTTTAATTTAAAATAGCCATATCTTGGCGATGCTACAACCAAATGTCTTCAAATTTGTTTTGAGCAGTTCTCTAACGAATAGCTAATTTTTTCTTTATTTTAATTTTTGTATTTTTTAATCCAGCTGAAACTTTTTTTTGTTTCTTCGATATGCCCAAAGAAGCTTTTTTGCATCATTAGTTTGTCCATTTAGTTTTCCTTGCAAATTTAGCAGCTGACCACTCAAAAATGATGTATAAAAATTCGAAAATCTGTTTCTTTTGAAGGAATATTTTGATCGATTTGGTGTCTTTTTTGTGATTTTTTATTTCACTTCATGTCACTAAAAATTGATTTGCAAAAAAAGCTCTATTAAAAAAAATTCTGATATGTTTTAGGGGACATCAATTGCCAAATTTTCAGAAATTTCCAGAATGTGCAAAAAATCCTTGACCGAGTTATGAATTTTTGAATAAATACTGATTTTTTTTTTCAAAAATCGAAATACTGGTCGCAACAAATTTTTAACTGCATTTTTCGAAGTAAAATCGAATTTGCAATCAAATAACGTCATGATTCGAATTCCCGGACGCTTCGAAACCCGGACACTTCATCTTGTTTTATCAATTATTTGGATATAAGTTCGCTTTATGAATGTCAAAACTGTGTTATTTGATGAATTTCAACATCAACTATCATTTACAGTTTGTTTGAACGCTGTAGTTAATGCCAAAACAATTAAATAAATTAAAATTATAAGTTTACCAAAAATGTGAAACATTTCAACGGAAATATTTCATAGGCGTCCGAAGCACCGGGAAGGCAAAGCAGAAATTTATGTTTTTGATTGTCTTAAATTCTAGCCATTTTTATATAAACTATCGATTGTTTCGATGTTAACTGCTTATTTGAGACCTAAAGAATGCCATTCACTAACATTTCAGTCCAAATTTGTGCGATTCATAAGCAAAAACGAGTGTCCGGAATTCGAAGCAAAAGTGTCCGGATTTCGAATCAGCTTTTATCAGTGTCCGGGATTCGAAGCACAACAAGTCACTTTAATTTTAAAATTCTGATGAAAAATGGTTAGAAAAGACTTAGTTTGCGTGCATTTTCGTGAAACTGACTGTTTATACTACATCCTGATGATGTTTCTACATTTCCAACTTATCACATGATTTTTTGCCAGCTATAACAAAAATGATATGTTACTAAGTGTCCGGATTTCGAATCATGACGTTAGTACTCCACCGAAATTTTGATAAAGTGCACCGTTTTCATATTAAAGCAATTTTTAAGTAACTTTTTTTTTAAATCGACGAAGTTATTCATTTTTTTTAAATTAATGCCCATGTTTGCCCACTTTTGAAAAGAGACTTTCTAAGTCTCACCCACACAACCCTCCATGATGCAGAACGGCTTCTTTGGACATATCGAAGGCTTGGTTTCAGCTTGATTGAAAAATACATGGAAAATCGAATGACTGAAATCTCAGAGAATTGCTCATAACGATTTTTACAAAACACTTACTAAACATTTTCCAATAGAAACGCAAAAAAAAATTGGTTTAACACATGTGTTATTGTCATGTTGGAGTTAAAAAAGCGTTCCGGAATAAAGCCGTTCTATAATCCGGATTCCTCTATTTGACCATCGGGAAAATGTCCCCCGAGTGGTCAATCTGGTTCCAGAACGATCCATGCATGCAAAAACACAACTTTTTATTTGAGCAATTCTATAACTAACCCGGAAATGCATTTATTTTTTTAAAAGCCTTATAGGGGAAATACATATACCCTTTCCAATCAAACCCCTATCTTCGTCATATGGAGAGTTTGATGCTCGATTAAAGCTCCAAAAATACTATTTAGGCTATAAACTTACCAGCAACAGCACCGCCTCGAGTAAACACGCAAATGTATGCCACTTACTGGCTAAAATATTCATTAATATCACAGTAAAGATTGTTGTTGAAACGGTAGTTAACAGCATTTTGATTAAAAATGAATAATTTGATTGAAAATGCTTTTCCTTATCTACTAATATGTCTCAATAGTCAAAAAACTGTCAAAAATATAACCTATCAGCAATTCCCCACGAAAACAGCATGATTCGAAAAAAAAGTTCTCCGATCGATATAGCAGCAATTCCCCACGAAAACAGCTTGATTCGAAAAAAAAGTTCTCCGATCGAGCTCAATTTTTTCTGGAGGATCCTTGGCCAAAATAATTGGACCCGTAATTTTTTGTTTGCCCATTAGGGTGACCTACGCCGTGTTAGGGTGGTTCGAAAAATGGCAATTTTCGTCGATTTTTGCAAAAACCACTTTTTTCAAAAAGTCATATCTCCGCGCCATTTCATCCGATTTTAGCTGTCCTAGACGCAAAAGAAAGGTGATTAGTTTGGCTATTTGGGAAAAATAGTAAGAAGTTTCAAAAATCTAGATTAATATTTGAAAAGGTTGAATGAAAACATAAAATGCTGTTTTGAAGGTCTCGGGACTAAAGAGCCTATGTCTGAAAATATTTTAATCGGATTCCTCGGAAAATTTCACATATCATATCAAAAAAATGGTGAAGTTATGTTTTCGATACTCTGAGATACGATTTTTTGAAAATAAAAACTAGGGTTTTCGACGCGCCACGCGCAGGAATGGGAAAATGATGAAAACGGGAAAAATCGACTTTATTCACTAAAACTGCGATAATTTTAAAATGTCAGCGATGACCTATACATGTTAGGGTACCAAAATTTTCGTAATTAAAAGACGCAACTTTTGGTACCACAACATCTATAGGTCATCGCTGAAATTTTGAAATTATCGCAGTTTTAGTGAAAAAAGTCGATTTTTTCTCGTTTTCGTCATTTTCTCATTTTTGCGCGTGGCGCGTCGAAAAATCCAGTTTTTATTTTCAAAAAATCGTATCTGAGAGTATCGAAAACATAACTTCACCATTTTTTTGATATGATATGTGAAATTTTCCGAGGAATCCGATAAAAATATTTTCAGACATAGGCTCTCTGGTCCCGAGACCCTCAAAACAGCATTTTAAGTTTTCATACGACCTTTTCAAATGTTAAGCTAGATTTTTGAAACTTCTTACTATTTTTCTAAAATGGCCAAACTAATCACCTTTCTTTTGTGTCTAGGACAGCTAAAATCGGATAAAATGGCGCGGAGATATGACTTTTTGAAAAAAGTGGTTTTTGCGAAAATCGTTGAAAATTGCCATTTTACGAACCACTCTAACACGGCGTAGGTCACCCTAATGGGCAAACAAAAAAAATACGGGTCTAATTATTTTGGCCAAGGATCCTCCAGAAAAAAATTGAGCTCGATCGGAGAACTTTTTTTTCGAATCAAGCTGTTTTCGTGGGGAATTGCTGCTATATCAAATAAAATTTACAAATTACGGGTGGCCGTCTTACCCGCTGAGGAGGTGGCCGTCTTGCCCCTAAATAAATTATTTTTTAAAACATTTTTTGAAAATAGCTCATCGCATTTTTTCAACTTTTCCGAGGGACATAATTTAGGGAAAACTTCATTTTTAACATGAAAAAATATTTGAAGACAGGAAAACATATTTGTTTGCGGTCGAAACGAAATAAAGAAAGTCGCGACGAACTCTAAAAAACGTGTTTCTCTTTATTCTGCTCGTTCGAGAATGATCTCTCCTAACGGAAGTTTTTGGGGGAAGTGACGTTTACTGGGCCTTTTTCTGTGTCAGTGTGTGTGTGATGTTGTGTTGGGAAGTGGACTGTACACGGTTAAGGGGTTTAAGTCAAATTCTACACACTGCGTTTGTTCTACCCAAACATCCTCCCCACCTTGAGGCAGTAGCCTCAATCAGTCGGTAGTGGAACCAACTTCTGGATCGGTCTCTGGTACTCCGTTGTTCCTCTGCGCAGCGTGACGGTCCGCACGATGCCATTGCGATCCGGGTGTGTCGCAACTACTCTGGCCAACTCCCACTGGGCCGGCGGGGTGTTCTCGTTCTTGACCAGCACCAAGCGGTTGACCTGCAGGTTGTCGATCTCCGATTGCCACTTGCTGCGCGGTTGCAGCGACGTCACGTACTCGTTGCGCCAACGTGTCCAAATTTCTTCTACTTTCTGCTGGACGAGCTGCCAGTTGTCCAGTCGATTGCGCGGTACGTCCGAAACGGTGGGTTCCGGCAGGAGGTTCATCGGCTGCTGGATGATGAAGTGTCCGGGGGTGAGGGCCTCGCAGCTTTCGGGAGAGTTGGAGATGGCGCAAAGTGGACGCGAGTTGAGGCAGGCCTCGATTTGCGTCAGGATGGTGTAGAGCTCTTCGTAGGTGGCCGACTCGTTTCCCAGGACCTTGCGCAGGTGGGTCTTCGCACTCTTGACCGCAGCTTCCCACAATCCTCCCATGTGGGGTGCGGAAGGCGGAATGAAGGTCCACTTGATCCCAAGGTTGGCAGCGAAGTGGGCGGCTTGTTGCTTGAACTCGTCGGTTTCGAAAAACTCCTGCATCTGCCGATCGGCTCCGACGAAGTTCGTCCCGTTGTCGGACCATATCTCGGAGCACAGTCCTCTCCTGGCGATGAACCGTTTGAGTGCACCGAAGAATGCCTTCGTAGACAGGTCGCCGGCGACTTCCAAGTGCACAGCTTTCGTACAGAGACATACGAACACTGCGATGTAGCCCTTTGTCACGTGTGGTTTCCTTGGGTTGCCGCTCTTGACGAGGATTGGTCCTGCGTAGTCGACTCCGACGTGGACGAATGCTCTGGCCGGCGTTGTTCGCACCGCCGGAAGACTTCCCATCAGCTGCTGAGCGGTTCTGGCTTTCATTCGGCAGCAGCGGACGCACTTTTGCAGTTGCTGTCGCACGACCGCCTGGCATCCCATCACCCAAAAGCGCTGGTTGAGGGTTGAGATCACCAAGGTAGGCCCTGCGTGTAGGTTGTCCAGGTGAAGGTCTTGAATGACAAGTGTTGTCAGTCGGTGCTGCTGCGGCAGAATGGGCGGGTGTCTCATGTCGTAAGGGATGTCGGCGTTCTGCAGCCTTCCACCGACACGTAGCGTTCCGTCCCGGTCGATGAACGGAAAGAGCGGGCGCAGCTTGCCTTTGTTGGATACCTCGGTCGATTTGCGCAGGCAGGTAATCTCCTTCGCAAATGCTTCGTGTTGTGCCAGTCGTACGAGTAGTAGACCAGATACCTTGAGTTCCGCCGGTGTCAGCGGTCCGGTTAAGCGCTCCACCTTCGGTCGCGCCAGGTTGAACAGGAACCGTCGGATCGTCGCCAGCGTCCGAGTGCAGCGGCGTAGCGAGGAGAACCGATCGAGAAGGTAGCGCTCCAGGGTGAAGTTGCTACGCGGGGTGCCAATCTCCAGACAGAATGTGCGAATCTGTCGTTCTTCGAGGGGTGGTGCCTTCGGTGCTGGTGCTGCGCAGTGTTCCAAGAACGACTGCTTGCTGTGGGCCCAGTAGGGGGAGTCCCACCACAGCGGATGGTTGAGCAGCTCAAGCGGCGAGATCCCTCGCGACGCACAGTCGGCCGGGTTGTCCTTCGATGACACATGGTGCCACATGCTCCTGGGCAGGAAGTCCAGGATCGCTGACGTTCGATTGGCGACGAAAGTCTTCCACTTGCGGGGGTGCGCCGACAACCATTCCAGTACGATTGCCGAGTCCGTGAAGGCAAAGTGTTGCAGCTCGAGGTGGCACAAAGCGAGGGAGACTCGCTTCATTAGGGCGGCCAGCAGCCAGGAACCGTTGAGTTCGAGCTTTGGGACGCAGATCTGCTGAATTGGCGCAACCTTGGTTTTAGCGCAAATCAGCACGATGTGGATTTTCCCGTTGCGGTCCGCAGACCGGCCGTAGACAACCGCAGAGTACGCCGACTCCGAGGCGTCCGAGAATCCGAGCAGCTGCAACTTGCCGTTGAAGGCTGGAATTCGGCGGGGCACGCGAATCCGCTCCAGCAGGTGAAGCGTTTGCTTGATGGTGTTCCAATCTGCTTCGGGAAGGGGTGGCAGCGGGTCGTCCCACAGCAAGTCGTACAGCCACAGCAGTTGGAAGATGATTTTGATCTTGACGATCACTGGAGCGAGCCATCCGAACGGGTCGAATAGCCTGGATGCGTCGGAGAGGAGTTGACGCTTCGTGTTCGGGCTGTTGATGTCCAGGTTGACCTTGAACTCGAACCAGTCACTAGTTGGAGACCAGTGAATCCCAAGTGCCTTGACCGACGCTGTCACGTTCGTGAACTCAACAGGGACTGGTCCCTGTCGGCTGTCTGCGATGTTCTCCAGCAGCTCGGGTGCGTTGGAGGACCACTTTCGGAGGACGAATCCAGCTTCGCCCAGGATGGTTGTGATCTGGCCAGCTAGCTCTTGAGCTTCTTCAACTGTGTCGGCGCCGGACATCAGGTCGTCCACGTAGAACCCTTTGAGGATCCTGTCAGCTGCTACGGGGTGCTTCTCAGCGTTGTCTCGGGCCGCTTGTCGGAGAGACTCGGTCGCTAAGTAGGCTGCGCTTGATGTGCCGTACGTCACCGTCGTCAGACGGTAGTGCTGCACCGGTTGTTCGGGATCATCGCGCCAGACGATCCGCTGGAAATCCGTGTCCTGCTTGTCCACCCGTACTTGCCTGTACATCTTCTCGATGTCTCTCACGAAGACCACGGGGTAGGTGCGGAAGCGGCAGTAGACGTCGTACAGGTCTTCGTTGTTGTTTGGACCAATCAGCAACCGGTCGTTCAACGACAAACCAGAACTGGTTCTGCACGAGCCATCGAAGACGACACGCAACTTCGTTGTTGAACTGTCCTCCTTCTGGACTGCGTGGTGAGGCAAATAGAAGCACTCGCTGGGGTGCTTGTCGACTTCGGATTGCGGGATGAGCTCCATGTGTCCCAGTTGCTGGTACTCGGACATGAAGTTGCGGTAGGCTTGCTTGAACGGCGGATTCGAGAGGAACTTCCGCTCCATCGCATGCAGCCTTCTGAGTGCCGCACCGAGCGAGTCGCCCAATGCCGGCTTGGAGTCGTCGAAGGGGAGCCGAACCACGAATCGGCCCTCGTCGTTGCGCCTGGTGGTTGTGTTGAAGATGTCAACAGCGCGCTTCTCGTCGGCAGTGAGTACCTTGGCCGCAGGCACTTCTTCGGTTTCCCAAAACTTGCGCAGCGTCTGGTCAATGTTGACATCCAGCTGCACCGTAAAGGACACCAGATTTGTTTGCAGCACTGTTTCACCACCGAACTTGCCGGCGACGAGCCAGCCGAGCGATGACTTCTGGGCCACGGGTAGACCGTCCTCGTCTGTGACCTGGCCCGCTTGTAGAATCGGCAGGAACAGCTCGGCGCCTAGGATGACGTCTACCGGTCCCGTTTTGTAGTACTCCGGATCGGCTAGCTGGAGCCCTCGGAGTAGTTCCAATTGCTTGGGCTTGAAGCTTTGGCACGGTGTGGGGGGAGCCAACACTTCGAGCACGTACGCCTGCGTCTTCATCACCACTTCGTCGCTGAAACGGGGTGCAATCTCCAGCAGCGCCATTCCCCGGGTGGTTCCTGCTTGTGTCCCGGCAACTCCGGTTACTGGGAACCGCGCGTTGCTCCGGCTGATCCCGAGTCGCGTCATGCAGGCCTCGCTTATCAGCGACGCGCCAGAGCACGAGTCTATCATCGCCCTAGCAGTGTGGAAGACACCATTCTTACCGCGCAGCTTGACGAGCGCAGTGGGTAGAACGGTGATCTTGACGGCTGGATCACTGGTGACCTCCGCCTTGAAACTCGGAACCGTGGGTTGAGTTTCCATGGCCGGTTGCTGGACCGGCATCGCTGCTAGCTGTTGACCCGGAAGCCCTGCGGTAGCTGCCTGTCTGCCGCCGTGTTGACAGAGGAGCGTATGATGACGCTGGTTGCATCCATCAGTCTTGCAGGTGTGCTTCGAGGAACAGGTTTTTGCCGTGTGCGACGTCCTCAGGCAGTTGAAGCAAAGTCTGGACTTCTGCACCAACTCCCGACGGTCGGCGACACTGGACGCCTTGAACGCTTCGCACAGGAACAGCAAGTGCTCTTTGGAACACTTTGGGCAGGGCTGCGGTGTTGCGACGTAGCTCTGCACCTTCTTCTCAGTTGGCTTGGCCGGCTGCTTTCGTATCTCCTTCTTCGCCCCCGCTCCACTCAAGGTGCACTTTCGTGTGAATGATGAGCAGGTTTCGATGGCGTCGCACCGGTCCTCAAGGAACTTCAGGAAGTCCGTGAGGCTCGGGTTCTCCAAAGTGACGAGTTTTTGCGCCCAAAGCGCCTGCGTCTCCTCGTCGATCTTCTCCAGGAGCAGCTGGATCAGCCAGGGGTCCCGCGACTGGTACTGCTCGCCCAAGACGTCGAGCTGCCGAACTACCTCGTCCGAGGTCGTGACCAGCTTCTGGAGGTTGCCAGCGGTTGCGTCTGACACGACAGGTTGGTCCAGGAACTCCTTCACCAGTGCGAACACGGTGTACTTCTTCTGGTCGTACTTCCTCAGCAGCTTGTCCCACGCCAGCGGGTAGTTGTCATCCGAGATGCCGAATGAGCTGATTTGGGATGCTGCGTCGCCCTCCAGCAGCGACTTCAAGTACTGCAGCTTCTGCGATGGCCGCAGCGACTCCTTGCTGTGGATGGTGCTGACGAACAGGTCCTTGAACGAAAGCCATTCTTTCCGGACTCCCGCGTACTTCGGGATGTTGATTGGAGGAAGCCGGACGTTGATGAAGGGATCCGGTTGTGCTTGAGCTGGTTGTCCTACTGGAGGAGGGTTTCCCTGCTGAATCTGGTTCAGCTGGGCTGCGTGGGCCGCTTGATTGGACAGGAGCGCTCGTTGCGTTTCCAACAGCGCCGCAACCGCAGTTTTTAGGTTGTTCGCCGGCTCAGCGAACGATCGATCGCTGGCGCCGGAACCTTCGTCGAGTGCAGCGTAGATCGCCTTCGCTGCATAGTACCGATCTTCAAACTCCTTCCGGTAGTCGAAGACCGAGACTAGGGTTTCCAAGGTGGTCGCTGAGGTTCCGTCCTCGAACTGGTCCTGGACGTCGAAGAAACTGTTCCCCAGCGCCTCGAGGCGCACCAGACGCTCCCGGACCTCAGAGAGTGAGGGGTTTTGCGTCTTCACTCGTTCCGCGGTTTCGAGTTCGCGTTTCACTTTCGCAAAGAGAGAATTCCGTTTCGCGGTGATCGATTCCATCGGGAAATCGCACGGTTCAACTTATTCGGTTCGCGAAGGACCATAAATGTTTGCGGTCGAAACGAAATAAAGAAAGTCGCGACGAACTCTAAAAAACGTGTTTCTCTTTATTCTGCTCGTTCGAGAATGATCTCTCCTAACGGAAGTTTTTGGGGGAAGTGACGTTTACTGGGCCTTTTTCTGTGTCAGTGTGTGTGTGATGTTGTGTTGGGAAGTGGACTGTACACGGTTAAGGGGTTTAAGTCAAATTCTACACACTGCGTTTGTTCTACCCAAACAATATTGTTATCTAACAAAAATGCCTAAGTTGTAATTCATGAAAATATCATCCAGTTTCAAGTTCAAAAATTATTTGTTTCTTTTGAGCTATTTTTTACTATTTTAAACAATATGTTTGGCAAAGATGACTCCATATGCATTATTTAGCATGATGAACAGTATTGCTAAACATATTAGTAATATTCATTAATATACATATTAAAACAGTGGGGTGGCCGTCTTACCCCCAGCTCCCCTAAGCAGACCCAAAAGAGGGCTGAAGAAAAAAAGAACTAAGCTGAAAATAGGAAAATCGGCGTTGCCCAATGCACTCGACTGATTGGAATGCATTTGGATTTTTTTTTAATGCTTGTAAAAGGAATAGAACAACTTTTAGCAAAAGTGAAAATAAACAGAAATGTTCACAAAAAGTTTCTCTACTCGTTGGTGTACTTGGTTTTAGTCAATTTTAAGGAACACTCCAGATTATCCAAACACGACCGCTTAGAGTGCCCATATTTGGCCAAAATGCTAGCTTTATATGTCCATACAGATCCTAAAAATATCAATAAATATAAGTTTCCCGCGAATTTTTCATACTTTTTTTTCTCTCCTTTTACTGAATATTAATTGAAATAATTTTGAAAAATATTAAGAAAATTGGTCCATCAGAGAATTAACCTTCGATCCCTTTATTGATTTGCAGACATGCCATCGTCCTCGTCGCGACCCGCCGCCGCCACCATCGCTCCAATCGTTCCAGTGGCCTCACTGTCCAGCCTATCCAGCCAGCTGGGAAGTGGCGTCGAGCACAGCCCACCAGTCGTAAGTACCCCACAATCAATCCTTATATTCTAAACCGCGTCTTCATCAACTAGAAGCGTTCCTTTATTGGTGCTGATTGAAAATTGCTCTCCTTCGCTCACTTGACACTGATTTCGAGGAGGTCACGCGCACGTTTCGTGCACGTGATGCAGTCACGAACCACACATGGCGTGCTTTCGCAAAAATGCAACGCAATTTTTCGCTAATCGGGCTTGATAAAGCGAGTTAAGATTAGAAATTGTGAAGTTTCACGCTATCAAAGAAAACGTAAAATTGATAACGTACGACTGTGTCGGGAGCTTTTCGGCAAGGTGTTTTCGACTTTGCACGGTGCGTCGAAAAAAAAGGAAAACATCTCGTGTCGGACCATACCTGGCCTTGACGGTTCCCAAATTACGTCATGTGTTTGCTTTTGGCTGTTTTGCTGCTTGTGATAAGAATGGAAAGAGGATGTTCTGGCAAACATTTCGAGAGCTGGTGCTAATTGGTCTTACCTTGTGAAGATTTAAAAATATTGTTGAGAAGTCAGAATCCACAAAAGTTTCCATTTCTGTCAATATTTCAAAAAAATAAAATAAAATTTAAATAAGATATTTCTCACTCAAGAAGAAGAAATCAAAAAGCAACACTTTAACCCACTTCAACAATGTTGCAAATGTTTAAATATATAACAACTAAATTGCTTGAAGAAGCCACGACAAACTTTCGTGCAATTCGACCAGAAATAATGACTGACGATGGCAGTGCCGGTTTGTTGTTTTCCCTTTTCTACTCATATGTTTTTGTGTATATCACTTTCACCTAGTGGCTCGGGCTGTTCGTTCTTCGAAAAGTATTTTCTGCTACCCAGCTGCATACGAACAGACGAGAGTTATTTAACGGTTTTGTTTTCTAACCGATTTGCTTAACCCTTGACACTTTCTACCGACCAAAAATTGTCAAAAGCATGGTTCGATTTTTGAATGGGTAAAAAGAATTTATTTGGCAGCCCTGTCGAATAACATTGCATCTTTATCTGTTTTTTTATGTCCATTTTTCAATACAGATTTTTGTAATCTCGATGAAAATTGTGACCAGATAATCTATATTTTCAACCGCTTTTCGGCTGTCATAAGTTGATGAAACCTAATACACTGAACCCTCGGTGGTTGGTCACTTTTTCGTTTGACACTTTTTTAGTTTGTACCCCGTTAGTTGGTCAAAGTCAAACTAAAAAGTGAGGAACTGTCACTTTTTACACGGCTTTCACGCACACTTTCAAAACAAACGTTTGATAGTGTGTGTGAACTCCGTGTAAAAGGGGTGTAAAAAAAAGTAACCCAAGACCTTTGGCATATTGAACCGTGCCTTTGCCGTATGGGCCACCATGGTTCGGTGACTAAGAGGCGGTCATTTGCCCATATAAGCCACTCAATAGGATGAACTGTTCCAATGAACGAATGAACACGCGAGAGGACTATACTCTCGCAAAATAGCACTTCCCTCGCGTTTCTTCTCGTTCTTTAACATTGGGTGTATATTTAAGACAGTTTGTCAACAGTAAAAAATAATCATAGTAATACAACTTCTGGAGTCGTGACTAACATTACAAAAGGGCCAAACATTCAATATTATGCCCACTTAAAAGGTTTTTCGTTTTTTTGTTTCCACAGTTTTCAAAATATTTTTTTCAAGAAAATCATG
Source organism: Culex pipiens pallens (assembly GCF_016801865.2). Lineage (NCBI taxonomy): Eukaryota > Metazoa > Arthropoda > Insecta > Diptera > Culicidae > Culex > Culex pipiens. Next base: position 143,382,929 of record NC_068939.1, read on the forward strand.
AAATTTGACCATTAGTTACTGAGATATTGGCATCAGAAAATGTGGGAGTGTTTGAATGAGACTTAAAAAACTTTTTTATGTTTCTTTTTTATTTATCCGCACTGGTCGTGGCCGGCGCTGTGATTGGCTAGCATGATAGAGACATTTGTAATTTGCGAAGTGGTGATGATTGGTTCCTACTCTTCATCTGTGGTCCACGGAGCAATTCTTTGAGGTATTAAAATCAAAATAAACAAATTGTAAGAAATGGTTAAAAAAAATAAAATTAGATTTTTTTCTAAATAGTCATCAGAAAATTAACTCAAAATTTACATATTTTCGAACATTTGCGTACCATTTTTGTATGTACAGCTGCCAAAATTGAATGGAGACTTAAATGGGTGAACCAATTACACTTCTTTGGTCTTAGAGAAGGCACCCCACAAAGTTTGAGTAAATAAAAAAAAATACAAAAAAAAAAATCGAAATCGACCGATTTTATTGAGAATTGCTCATCGTGGAATGTGGACAGATTTTGCGTATTATTATTGCGAAAATTGTTAAAAAAAACTTAGATACTTTGAATGAATAATTATATCGAAAAAGGGGTTACAGTCAACCATCCAAGTTTTTCCAAAATTAAACTTGTTTTGTGTAAGTAATACGTAATTACGCAATCATTCTCCAAATCCTCTCTTCTTCGAAACTTCAAAATTTCAATGGAAATGCAAGTGCAATCAGCTGGAGTCAATTTAAAATGTATTTTCAATATTTGGGTTTATTTAAAAATCTTTTAAATGTTTGAAATTTTCGATGTACCGAAAAGAAATTTCGCAAATTTAACATTTTTGATAACTAATGATTACAAAACAACTGAACTAATGTAAAATGCATTTTAAAACACTTTTTCTCATTGAAATGTTGAAAAAAATTACATGTTATTTTTTTTTTGCTTTATGGCTTTACATTGTGATACATTTGCATGTTTTCTTCACTTTTTATCAGAATTTTTTGAAAAAGTTTTAAGAAAACAGCGATGATTTTGTGATGAAACTTTTTTTTCAAAAATAAAAATAAATAAAAATAACCCTGGGCTTTGTCATAATGAGTGTCATAGGTTTGATGCTTGTTTGGCAAAGAGTATGATTTGATTCGATGTGGAATTAAAATCGAAGTGTTCAGTATATTGCTGAAGCTTCCATTTTTACACATGGACACCACTTCATGCTGCGAGAACCCACTTTGGCGTAGTCTCAGGGCTTAATCGATGGCCGGTAAGCTGTCATCGAGACAAGGAGGTTCTCTGATAGTGGAAATATCACATTTGTACAATGAACCGCTACATATGTGATTTTTCCCTATCTTAATGTGGGTGTCAGGTTAGGATGCGGGTTTAAAAAAATAGTGATTGTAGAATTTAGAATTTTAACTATAAATATCAACTTTTTATACTTTGCCTTTAGTTATTTAGGGACAAAATTAGTAACAGTGAATTTAGTAATTCTATCAGAATCGGTGATTTTCATTCAAGTAGCATAAAAACCATTCTGATTTGTCAAAATTTCCATAGAGTCTCGATCAATCAATAGTGAAATGATATCGGACTAAATTCGTTGATCTGTTGAACTAACGGTTGTCGGATTATGATTGTATCGACCATTGTTGCGAATCGAGGATCTACTGGAGTTTTGACGATCAAATGGTCGTCTTTTTTTCATTTCACGACTTGTAAAATATCAACTGTTATTTTTTTTTTTTGTTTTTAAAAGAAGCCAGACAGGTTTTAAAAGAAACGTTTTTTTTGGTTAATAATTAAAATGTCGGGGATTTGAGATAAGAGTAGCTTTCGGATAGGTTGCTTTAAATCTTGTATTCAATTCAAGTTAGGTAGTTATCCGCAAATGAATATTTGGACTTATATGAATAATTGAACATTTTGGACTTATGAATAACACACAACTGTGCATTTATTCTAGAGTCAGATCCATACAGCGTCAGTGTTTATTTGGTCGAAGTGTACTAATTCATTGGCAGATCTGATTCTAGTTGTAATGTACGACAAGACTACTGACGGACGTGACAGGACGAGGGCCCAGTTTAGAGGTTTCGACATCAACGATGTGCGGCTGGATCACCCTCCCAAAAAAAAAAAAAAAAAAAAGAAACTTTTTTTTCAAAAATAAAATAAAAATCAAATTTAAATGAATAACTCTGATGAGGGTTAACCGGTGAAAATTGTTGCATAGCAAATTAAGAATGCACTGCGCTGTTTTCAGTAGGTCACATAATGTCAGTGTTTTCAAAACAACCAAACACTGCACTCACTTTTAGCCGGCCGAACATCTCCCGACCGGAATTTGGAGTTAAGTAAGAGACTGATAGCGCGACCTAATCCGTATCGCAAAATCCCGATTAACACCTGATATCTCAAGGGTGATGCAACGATTCTACGATGACGTTGATTGACATTTTTTTTTAAATGTGGTTGCACCTTAACTTGCGATGATGTGTCAGCACAGCGCTCGTTCGATGCCACATCGCCAAAGTCGTACTTAAGATACCGCACTAATGCTACTGACTGGCTGGCTGGTAGCGCTTCAAGGTTGTATGGCTAAAAATAAGCGAACCATGCAAATTGTTGTGTGTCTGAGTTAGACAAAAGATAGACATTTAGAATGTGGGTGGTTGCACTGTGAAAATTGCTAAAAATGTGATAAAAACATGTGAGTCTAATTTAAAATATAAATCAAATCAAGTTTAAATCTACAAAACGTTATCCAAACAATGTTACAACAAAAATCAATTTTCAACTGTGCCAAACGATACGAGCAAAAAAAAAGAATCAGTCACGAAAGAGGACTAGATAGAACCGGATTACGCAAGCACGTTTATTTAGTCGCCTGCGTGCAAAGAACACGTGATATTTCCACCAAAAAAAAAAAATGAACAAAAAAACCACTCCGAGAGTGTTAGACACCAACACAGCCGCAGTAGGCGGTTCCGGCTCTGTTTCGTGTTCTTCACATTTGCGTTCGTTTTTTTTCGGGTTGCAGCAGCTCGTGCTAAGTGGTTAGATAAGAACGGAGCGTACGCACGATCACATGTGTGAATGGGTTGTTACGTAGATAATCGGGGAATTTTGTAAAGGAAAGATCTTTTTTTTCCTGTACTGCATTTCTACGCATAATTGTCCCATGTTCAAAAAGTGCAACTGAGAAAAACGCAACAATTTCTGTGTTTCTACGCATAATTGTCCCGTGAGTTCCTTTCCTCCATATGTGTCCCTAATCGCCCCAGTTAGTAGTTTATCACTCTTATTTATGATCCTCTTGCTATACAATACGAAGCAGGACATAATGCTTCGTTAAACTAATGATTCCGTGAATGAAAATACTTGTTGGGACAATTATGCGTACACCCAAAGTTAAAGAACGAGGGGATAGTCCTCACGAAACTAAACGTGAGGAAAGTGCTATATTTCGAGAGTATAGTCCTCTCGCGTGTTCATTCGTTCATTGGAACAGTTCATCCTATGAGTGGCTTATATGGACAAACGACCGCCACTTAGTCACCGAACCATGGTGGCCCATACGGCAAAGGCACGGTTCAATATGCCGAAGGTCTTGAGTTCAAGTCTCGGTACCGGTACTTTTTTTTTGATAGATGAACTTTTTTGGAAAATGAACCATGAGTAAAGTACTCTCGGTAATTTCTGGATTTATCCTCTCCGTCCGCACACAGTACCATTTTACTACCGAATCGTGCTCTTTATCCTCTCGTATGCCGATGCCCAGTTCTGGGTGTAGAAGTGTAACGATGGGACAAACAGACTTGGTGTTGTTTTTAATGAGTTTCCGAACAAAGTACAAGGTTTTATGTGTTTTTCTTAAAATATACGACAAACTAAACTTAAAAATGTCAAAAAGTCAAAATCGCCCAAAAATGACATGGGACAATTATGCGTAGAACGGCAGTGTATTGCTTACAATTGTATACTTGTCCCACGTGATTTTTTTTAAGCTTTTGACTCAACTTGTGTCAAAATTTCGAAAAAAAAGTTCTTTAAATTCTAAAATATTTATTTAGGAAAATTAATCGCATAAATTAATTGGCCCAATGTGGTAAAATAACTTTGCATAGCAAAGCAAAATATTTACTGATTATTTGATTAAATTCTGAACATTCATTTTGAGAAATTGATAGAATAAGGGACTCGAAAAAGCATGAAGCACAATTCATCAAAACAAAATTTTTAACATGCAAATGTGGATTTGTAAACAAGCTGTCTTTCTTGCTCACTACATTGATTATCCACATAGCAGAATAGACTGCTTGTTTACACATTGTCTTGTCTTGTGGAACAAAAATAATGGGTTAGCTCTTTCTTTTAAAACATGTTTTGGAACACTTTCATTTCTTGTATATATTAATAAAAGCAATTATCTAGTTGATAAGAGATGAGTTTATGTTGTTTTTTAAAAGACATTTTGCTCAGTGAGGAAATAACCAGCTCTTTCTCAATTGAATTTTAGAATAAAATGTTACTTAATCCACCATTAGGATGTTGGTGCCTTACTCACATTTAGAGTGTAATGCTAGGTAATATCTGAGATCCGGCCTCCACAAAGTTTATAAATAACACTTAAGTGCTTATAACTTTTGATAGGGTTGTAAGATCTTCAATCTACTGAACTCGTTGGAAAGGTCTTTTGATTACTTATCCAACGACAGGTCGCATGATAGATCCGGACAACGTTTTTGTCAAAATATGTGAGATCCGGCCTCCAAAAAGTACATAAATAACACTTAAGTGCTTATAACTGTTGATAGGGTCGTCAGATCTTCTAACTATTGAACTCGTTGAAAAGGTCTTTTGATTACCTACCCAACGACAAGTCGCATGATAGATCCGGACAACGTTTTCATCGAAATATATGAGATCCTGCCTCTAAAAAGTTCATAAATAACACTTAAGTGCTTATAACTTTTGATAGGTTTGTCAGATCTACAATCTTTTGAATTCGTTGAAAAGGTCTATCGAATACCTTTCTAAAAATGTGTAACATGATGGGATTTCTTACAAAAACCACCCTTTTTACAATCTTCTGGACTTTTGTTAAAATCGTTTTTTTAGCATAACTTTTGAATTACTTAACTGAACTTTATCATTTTTAGTAGCGACTTACGGGACCCCAAGACGGATCAAATGAGACCAAAACCAAATCGGGTCAGCCAGTGCCGAGATAACTCAGTGCAGTTTTTTTATCAACATCCCACCATACACACAGACATTTGCTCAAAATTTGATTCTGAGTCGATATGTATACATGAAGGTGGGTCTAGGAGGTCAACTTAAGAATTTCATTTTTCGAGTGATTTTATAGCCTTTCCTCAGCAAGGTGAGGAAGGCAAAAATATTGAAAAAAAATGTACGCCAAAAATTTAAATGATAATGGTTCCATTTTATAGCAGAAAATGTGAAAAACAAGCAAAAAATTGAAAAGGTGGCAAAATAACCCAAATACTACCAAAAACAAACGTGAACTAAACAAGATAAATGCAAATTAAAATACTTAAAAATGAAAAAAGAAAAAAAAACTAAACAAGAGAAGTTTTTTGTAGAATAAAAGTATTTGGGCAGTAAACGGTTAAAAAAATCTCTCTGTCTTAATTTTTCATTGACGATAACTCGACAACTATTGGTTTGTTTTTCAAATTTGAAAAATGAAATCTTTTGGAAATTTTACCATTTAAAAAAATATTAAAAAATTAAATCTCTGTAAAATTTTACAATCATAAAAAAAATCTAAAAAAATAAAACCTTTGTGAAATTTTACAATCCTACAAAATCTTAAAATATGAAATTTTAAAATTTTCCTTTTTTTTTGCGTTACAAAAGGCTCAAAATTTGTGTCTTAGCCCTTTTAAAATGTTAAGCAGGTATTAAAGTTTTTTTTCGTATTTGGAGGTTTGCCAAACTCGCAAACAAAGCAAATTGTCTGCAGGCTAAACATTTCTGCAAACAAATGCAGGCAAACTGTCAAAAAGTGCGAATTTGTTTGTTTGTCATAATCTAATACCAGCTTAAACGCTAAGTTAAATCTTTCCAACCCTGAATTTAAAATTAAAATTAGTGGTTGATGATGGGAAAGTTTTTGTGAGACCATATGACTGTTAGCTCTGAAAGCATATACTGATTTGATAGTTTTCCTTGCTCTTAATTATTTAAAAATCATGTTTTCACGTAACAGTCTAGACTTAATACTTAATACTTCTATGAAATTGTCCGGCCCTTAAAAAGACATTTAAAACGTTTTATATCCAGGAAAGCATTTAAAAAATCAAACATTAAAAGTAAAGATTTCCTAACCTTTGTGAAACTTTGGATGATGCTAAATTGATCAATTTCACTATCCTTTTTTCAATGGCCAGCCCAATTATGCACAGTTAACCGGACATACGATTCGTTGCTCAAAATAAAAACAGCAACTTTCGTTTGAATGCGAGGAATACACTAACGTGGGAATTCCCTACTCGTTTATCATGATATTAGAGAACAACACATTGATGACTTCATTTGCTCGAATTTTTAAATGATTCGCTTCACTTTTCTACAAACTATTCAGAAGCAACCACTTTTAGCTCCCTCCAACTCGTTATCTCATTCCACACACCGTATAGTCCAAACTAGCAACGACTAGAAAACGAGCAGTGATAGTGTTGTAGTGGCCCGACTAATGCTAGTGCAAACACTAAATCGGTTTTGTACTTTGAACCCGCTCGCCTGACTCTGAATAGCTGCCGCGAGCGGCGCGACGCCGACGTCAACGTCAAGGCCCCCTCCCAGTGAAACGCCAAAACGATCGTGACGCATCATCGGCATGACGGATTTCTCGGCGATTTCTCCCCCCGAAAGTGTAAAATATCCGCACGCGCCGGAGTCAGTAGGTTCCAATACTGCCAAGTGTGGCTCTACCAATACTAGGTTACGAAGTCACCAACGCAGATATTGGTGAAGGTTGGGAAGGAATTCCATTGAAAGAGCTCGGTGACGTCACGTCGCACATGTCGACGACGACCGGTTCAGCGTCGTCGTCGCGCCCTGATGACGCGATTATCTCGCCGGTGGTGTGCTCTGTTGGATCATCCACTCATCTCTGTGTTTTTCTAGCGCGGAGTTGACCTAATCGCGCGCGATCATCCGATGTGCATCAACCTGTAAATATAGCGCTGCAATTTTGCTGAAAAACAACAACAAGACCTGGGGAAGAGGCTTGGCAGTGTTGCACGTCCGAGCAGTGTGAGTGACCACATGAACGCCGACGAAAGCAAAAATGCACGAAATACCAACCAACTCGACGCGATGCGATAACACTCGCTCAGATTGGCGGACGACGCCAGCGCCACTAGCGGACAACGCACGAACCTCGCCGCATGACGCATGACCAGCGTGGAAGTTTTGATGTGGTTTTTGGTTTATGCGCGCGCGCGCAAGTCCACGTCTTCTTCTTGCCGTTGATCTACACAGCGTTGATCACGCGTGAGTTCGCGAGCTGAAGAGCTGGGTGGCTTGGCAACAACCGATCGAGAAATCGAGAGAAAGGAATTTCTTCAAGTTTGTTCTATTTTCTTGAAGTTGTTGCCAGAATTAGCATGCAACTTCGGGTCGGACCAACTTCACCTGGGCGATACAATAATGACTGACGTCATTACGAGCCATGAAGCCACGAACGAAACGTGTAATTACGGCCATAACTTGAAACCACCTGTGTGAGTCGGTGAACTCTGCTGCCAGCGCTACTGCAAGCTTGTGCTTGTAATTATTCCGGCGAAAAGCGGTCTTCGTCCGTACGGCCCCGAAACGAGAGTTTCGCAAAGGTTCGTCAAAAGTACGACATGCCATCGCCGGTGGCGGTGGAACTCACGAAACTTCTCCTCCTAATGGGTTTGGTTGAAAGCAGAGCGATCGTGTTGAGGGGGAAAAGTCTTGGAGGTTCGAGATCAAACTCCACCAACCACCGATATTCAAACAATAAAAGAAAAAAGCACGACTTCACGACGATCGCAAGGTCTTGGCCACACCACGCGATGACTTTTAAATGGGACAGCAGCAGCATGGTGTGTGCGGTGGTCGCTGAGTTGGCAAACTGGAAAAACAACAACGTGGTGGTTTGGTTTTGAACGTGAACTTGTGCGACTCTCGATGCTTTCAGTCTGTAGTCTGGCTTGAGCAGGTTTGCGCACGTCAACCGGATGAGGAATGTGCTGATCTCCTGCTGGGGAAACAGGTTTTTTCGTTGGAGCGCGGGAAAAAGTCTTCACCGGCGTGTCACGTGGTGTTGACTTTTGGAAATTGTGTTCTGAAAATTGAGACTTGACGACGTTGTGTTCCATTTCTGTTTGGCACTTGGTCGCTAATTGTTTGGCAATGCCCATTATCGTCGCTGTTGTTGTTTTCTTAGAAACTGTTAGATTTATCTACAAACGTGGTCTGCGTCACAAGACATGTTAGCACCTGAAACAACAGTTAAGTGCAGTTGATTCAGCTCATGCGTGCTACCGCAAACAGGGGTGACTTTGATAGAAATTTGGTACATCAATTTTAACGGTCCAGTAATAAGCCAGCATTTGATGCATACATAACACACTTTAAATCGTGACTGTGGAGTTTGTGGAGCCCGTTATCTTTTTTTTTGAGAGTTGGAGTCGGATTCGGATTTGTAAAATCTCCAGGAGCAGGAGTCAGAGTTGAAGTTGCTATATTTCCAGATGCCGAAGTCGGAATCGCTTCAGAAAATACGTGACTCTTCAGACCTGTTTAAATATCCAAAAATGTTGAGCATTTGAAAAAAATGTTGAAATATTGCCTTCGATTTACGATTCTTTTAAGAATCCCACAAATGAATACATCAATCTTAACCCTCTACAACCCAACCCCGCCTTTAGACGGGCTTCGATTTAAAAAATCATCAAACATCAATTTTTCAACCAATTTTTGATCTTTAAAAAGCATTGGAAAGAAGAACTCTTCAAATTATAGAAAATTAATGGGTTCGAAGTTTTACTTGTTTTATGTGACTTTGCAAATGCTTTTAAAAATGTCATTTTTTTAGGTGTCAATTTTGGCTGTGTTTTTTACTAACATTTCCTTTATTTTAAGTAAAAAGAAGTATGCAGTAAAAAGAAGTATGCAGTAATTTTTCTAGTATACCACACTATGCGTCTACGCATTTTTTACAATTTAAATGATAATAGTGCCTTTTTATAATAGAAAATGTGAAAACAAGCAAAAAAAATGAAAAAGTGGCTATAAAAACATGAAAAAATACAAAAAATACTACCAAAAACAAACATAAACTAAACAAGATAAATGCAAATTTAAGTACCAAATATGAAACAAGAAAATCATAAAACAAGAGAAGCAAAAGTTGCTCAAAATGACCTCCTGAACACGGAAAAAATAAAAAAAATTCGAAAAATAATTTGGGCTGTAGAGGGTTAAATGTGTCCTAAATAAATTTAGAGTAAATTTTCGCAGCTTTTTGAAAAAAAAGAATAACAATCATACACTTTTGAGCACTTATTTTAAAAAATGAAGAAAATTATGTTTTTTTTTTCTTAAAATCGATATAAAAGTGGCTATTACTCATTAAAAACTTGAAAAAGAATAATAATGAAGAGTTGAAAACTTTTCAATTGCAATTTCGATTGAAAATCATGCAAAAAAAGTGCATGAAATTCGATTTTTTTCAAAATAATTTCATTATGTTTATAGGACCTTTCAAATAAAACTCTAGAACTATTTTTAAATAATCGTATTTCATGCATTTTTTTTGACATGATCTTTGATCAAATTTGAAATGAAAAGTATTTTTCTTTTTTTAGAGTGCACCATGTTCGAATTATAGCCATTTTTAGATCAACTTGAAAAATTGACCGAGCCACGTAGCCCAGTGGTAACGCTTCCGCCTCGTATGTGGTAGATCGTGGTTCAAATCCCGGTTCGGACCAACACAACTGGCGATCTTTTCCCTTTTGGAATCGATTGCTTAGGAAAAGGAAGGTAGTGTATCGTCACAAACTGGACCTTATCAAGGCACCTTAGGAAGACAACCTATGGAATATTAATATTAACCTTAACATGTTAACATTAAGTTGATCAATAAATTGTCACTGAATCCGCTTTGTAAATGTTGGCCCCGATACTCTTCACAGGTATTCCCTCAGGAACTGGGAAAGATTTACTGTTTTTTACTTTAAAAAAATCATAAATTTTTCAATGTGCCAATTTCTGATTATAATTTTTTCATAAAGCTGAGAAAATTTGCTCTAAATTCGTTTTAGAAACGTTGAAGATTGATCTTTTCATTTTTGAGATTCTTAAAAAAAAATCGTCTAAAATAAATCAAATCTAAATGTGGCCCTCTTGAAATGTTAGTCTTAATTTACAATTTTCAATAAGAGATCAAAACATTTTTGGAATGATTCATTGTTGTACTTCAAACATTCTGAGATATCGTCATTTGATAATTAATTGCCATTCTTGGGCACTAATTTAAAATAGCTTATTTATTTAAAAATACAAAACTTTTACAAAACCAAATTTTCAATGGAAAATATATAACTCGGCGGCAACATTTTTGCCCACACTTCTCTGTGACTTGAAAGATAATCACTTTGATCCAGTGCTGGTATTCTCGCGCTCTCGCGAAAAAAATCCTCTCTCTCGAGTTCTCGCCGCTAGTCTCGAGCTGCCGAGAGAAACTCACCGATTGCCCGTGCCCTCCTTCCCTCGCGAACGGACTTTCTCGCGAGCCAGAATTGACCTTTCGCGAGAAGTTGAATGTGTTAGAAACAAACAAAAAACAACAAAGCGGTTGAAGTTACACCTCTATATCATCGCCTGGTTCGCATTCATAAACCTGATAATTAAATTGCTAGATTGGGACAAACGGCCAGCACGAGGCGCTCGCAAGCGCTCGCGGCGAGAGCGAGAACGCGAACGAAAATGCGAGCGCTAGCGAGAAGAGAAAAGTACTATAATTTCTTTCCCTCGCTCGCGAGCGAGAAATGCTTTCCTTCTTCTCGTTCGAATTCCAACACTGCTTTGGTCGCTAAATATTACAACACAATTCGAAAACCTTAAAAAACGATTTTGGGAGTTCAACTGTTATAGGTAAAATGTGATTTGAAATATTTACTGATGACAGCTAACCGATTGCAAATTCCTTCCTGGACAGGGATGGAATAATCGCAAAAAAATCATTATCGCTTGCAAACTTTCTTTACCCGCGAAAGAGAGAGAGAGAGAGAGAGAGAGAAAAACACACCCAAAAAAAACGCTCCCAAAATTTTCGAAAAAATCAATCAGTACAGTGAAGTGAAGTGTTTCACGGAGACATGCCAGCATTATATGTGTTGGTGAGAACTGCAGATCGCTGACATGGTTACACGCGGGCAAAAATGTAACATTTTCTGCAGCAAATCCACTGTTGCAGATTATGATATATATTTTTTCTTTGGGTGTAGACAATGTATTGTGATTCTCATTGTTAGCACCACTTGAATCAATTTATTTTGTTTTGTTTCCAAACATTGTTCATCTACGAACAGTGACAGGTCATTTTTTGACGTGTGACATTAAACCTGACATTGACGTGTGACATTGTATACAAGTGTAGTAGTGATATTGATGTTCCGCCGAATAATCCCGGTGATGATTTTTTCAAGTTCCCTTCCGAGTTTTTCTCTTGATGGGCGTCAAAAGATTTGCTTTTGATGAAGATTTTTCCAGCGCTTTTCCGGAGATTTAGATTTTTGAATATTTGAATCTAATTCCAGTTACAGCTCACCAAGTCGCAATGGCCGAGTTGTTAGCATTTTTGCTTACCAATCCAAAGGACGAGGGATCGAACCCCGACTCGAGCGACTTGATTTTTCGTTCATGTTCAGAGTTTCAAGATTTATATTTCCTATACTTTCTCGTTGAGAGCAGATGGGAATCGAACCCAGGACCATTCACTTACAAAGCGAACACCGTATCCAGTCAGCCACGGCCGCTCCCTACTTTAAATTCATTTCTACTATGAAATCTCAAAAATCACATAATCACGTTCATATAAAATTGAACAGTTCATTGAACAGCACTTTGGGTAATAAAAACATGAAACTCTCGATGAATCCTAAGTAAGTTGTTGATCTACCTTCGGATGAACAAGTCAAAAAGCACTTGGGCAAAAACAATGCCCACTATGAAACTACTAACAGCGCTAGTGATTTTGACTATTCCAACGGTTGGTTGCTACGGAGTTTGGTATCGTGTGTTGGATCTACTCTCGCACAATCACCAGCCAATTGAAAGCCCAACATGCGGGGCGGTTCGATTTATGGGCGTTACTACACAGCAAAAAATCCGATGGTAAAATCGCATGCAAAAGCATGCACACCAGCTTCGTCAAAATAAACACTTAATATTACACACTTTTACAATTTTTGCAAACACAAAAAAAAGTTGCAACCGACGGGACTCAAACCCAGCACCTACAGTAGGGACTGGCGCCTTAGCCCGCTCGGCCATCAGACCGATGAAAAACTGGTAGGAAAAACGCATATATGAGCTTGACATTTCGGTCAAGTAGGTTTCCCATACTGATGGGCTACATATTTCAGGGTGTAAAATCACATAAAATTGCATAAAATTATGCAATATTTATTTTACACCCAGGCCTTTTACACGCAGCTGGATTACTACTTTTTTAGCTGTGTACTGTACCGTTTTTAACGTTTTTAACATCAAGTATGTTGAATTCTTGCGAATTTCATGAGATTCCGATTTTGCGCTACCAAGGATTGGCAAATTTGGAAGTCAGCGATAGGGATTGGGACGACAGTAATGTAATCATCAACGTGCAAAGTCTTAGACCGGCTTGGATGCTGGCGGCGATTGGGTGGACCATTTGCTGTGCAGCTTGGCTGCTTGAATTGTGCACCAAACGATTTTCCTCTGGGTGGTTGAAATCGGTTGGGGAACGAATTGTGATAATTAAATAAATTATAAAAAGCTTCACAACACGGAGGAAAAAGAGTTCCCAAAATCGTGAACAAGCGTTCAAAGTGTTCAAATCCCATGGTACGATTTTGAAAAACGTACCATGAAATTTGAACACTATGTTCGTGGTTCCCATTTTCATGAACGCTTTTGGGAATTCTTTTTTCTCCGTGAAGTGAGCTCGCTGGTCTGATTTCTCAAGTACTACATCTCGACAAGGCGTGCACCGTTAATGGTCACGATTTTGCTCTCAATGCCCACGATGAAACTCTCCACTCATTTAAAGACGATTAGACAGAGGATTTCCAAGAAAAAAAGTCCACGCAAGCCGCATCGCAATTACACAACTGACCAGGATTTCCTGTGACCTCGGCGTGATGATCCCTCGGTAGTACGCGCGGTGCCTTATCACATTCAAAAACAAAACATTACCATGAGTGTTCGTGGTTCTTATCTTGCCCTGACTGACTAACTTCAGCGTTGCCCACAGTGGTAATGTTTCTCGGCGGGTATTCCTCAGGAATCCCATGTTTCGATCAATCCTCTTTTAGATGGCGCATGTTTTGGGGTTATTTTCAAAGTCGTTCTTCATCATTCTGCAAAACCCCTTCTTCTGTTCATTGCCCCCCGCCGGCGTCGTCGCCGGCACATCGGATGATGCTGCAGGTCTGATGAAATAATCATTATGTTGGCGCGAATTCGCGGCGGTGACGACGATGAGTTCCCCTCCCTAGTCGTATTATGCTGCCACAAGAACCTGCCCGATCGTCTGCTGCGCTCAGAGAGCGTATAGTTTGCGGAGCTCTCACTCTCCGGTCACTCTGGCCGCGTGGTGCCACTTGCGCGTCATGGTGCAAATTTCCACGCCAAACTGGGCCAGCGGTGCGCCGAAGGAGCTCACCGAGTTTAGTTCAGTTCTCAGCTTGCAGTGGTTCGGTTCGGTTGTCGGTGGACTCGTCGGTATAGTGGTGCCTACTCGGAAGTACCTAGGTCCCCCACATAACTTCCCCTCTGGAAGAGGAGCACACTAGCAGGAGGCAGCAACGGGACACGTGGCCAAGTGTGATTGAACCCCGCAGGAGGTTGGACCCGTGTGAAAAATTGTCCCATCCAAGTGCGCCTTGACTCTCTTGCTTCTGGTTGGGCAGCAGCTGTCAAAGTGATTTCCAAAACTATGCGCTGAGCAAAAATCTCATCAGCAGAAAAAGAACCGTTTCTTCGTCAAGTGGCCGGAACGGAGATACAAAAAACTCAAAGAATCAAAGGCGAAAAAGGGAAAATCTCGAAAGTACCAGAAGGAAAAACGCACCAGAATCGACCGATCCCCCCACCGACAAAAAAAGGAACGAAAGCAAAAAGAAGATGGCCCCGAACGTTGTCGAAACCGGGGTGCTCAAAACCAGCCTCGATAATATCGTAAGTGTCGGATGTGCCTGGTTGAAGCCAGAGGGGGATGGTTTCGTGGAAAGACGTGTGATATCATGTGTGAGGACACGATGTTTTTTTTTTCAACGTTTGGTGACGCCGCGGTGTGAAAATCTATAATTAGGCGACTGTTTACTTATTGACAGAAAAGGGCTTCTGCGATTCGACCTTTGGGCCCGCTAGGACTTTGGGAAAACAAATTTGTTTACTTATGTTGTGGGGTTCTGGGAGATAAACAACACGGAATTTTCTGAGGAAAACTTCGGACCTGGTGGAGACACTTGGTATTTCGGAGTGAAAATTCTCATGTCTAGTTTGTTTTTAAAAGGTCCTATAAGCTATGGGTTTATAGGACCTTCTCAAATAAGACTCGAGACTGGCGAACTCTTTTCAACGTTTAAAGAACACTGCTAATTAACCCAGTGTGGCCACCTTAAATCGTGAAGCTGTTCCGTTAGAAGGTGCAAAACCGGCTTACGCACTTAAACCTAATTTGGTGTCTTAAACTATGTCTGTTCAGACAACCTGTCTATGGTAGATCTGAGCTCTGAAATCAACCGATACCTGTTTTGTGTACAGTCTCCCTCATATTCGGAACAGTTTACAGATCTGCCAATGTTAAACAAATCATAAAAAATCGATAATTGAACATAATGATTTGCTTTTTCCTTCATGTGAAAGCTTTTCTTGCGATCTTTCGATTGATGTATAAACCGGCTGTACATTTTTACGTTTTGTATAAAGTTTTTAAAGAAAAACATTGACCCTTGAAATCCACAAATTTGGAACACTTTTTTCTTACGATAACACACTTTTTTCTCTCCAGGATTACATTTTTTTTTACAAAACTCAAGCTTGTTTTAAACATGGTCTGATAACTTTTTTTGTGTGAAGATTTCATTTAAATTCAGGTGTTCCACAATTGTGGGAGGCACAATAACATCCCACAATTAAGGAACCAGCAATTTGGAGGCAGTGTTTTGCTGTTCTGGATAAAATAGCCTTGAAATTAGGTCTTTTGTTCAAAAATACTATGTTTACTAGTGAAATAGCAAGAGAAGTTGAATTTTGCATCCTATTGACTAATTACCAAGAAAGGGTTCCGAATATGTGGGATGACTGTATCAGTCATTGCTGAAAAATTCGACAAAAAATATTGAAGTTGTCTTTTTTGTAATCCACCGGCAGTCGTGTACGTGTACTTTATACACTCTTCGTAACGAAAATTGCAAGAAAGGGAAAACACGCGACTTCCCGAAGGTTAAGCATAAACAAAAATAAATGCTTTTTTGAACCGAAATTAGTAGTTGAAAAATGTCAGACTTTTGATTGGTAAATCATCTGCAGTTATGAAATTATATCAATACAAAACTTCCTTTTGAATTTCTCTTTAGCGAGTTATAAAAGAAAATCTTTTGATAAAGTTTCTTCTTTTATCAAGTTTTTTTTTCGCATTTTTTCTGAACCTAAAATGACCCGATGTAATATTTCCCACATTACTACTGTGTATCGTAATTTTGCTACCGTCAGTGGGGGTGACTATGGGTCAAAAAACGATACACCTCTCGTAATTTCTTAATAACAAAAACAGTTTAAATAACATCGAAAATCTTTCTACGTAGATTAGTTTACTAACATTTTTCCAAAATATGGTGGATTTTGATGAACACTACCTTTAATGCCAATAGTTTGAAAATTGACCCAATCTCACCCCTTAAAGGGGGTGACATTGGGTCAAATAAAAATAAAATGATACTCAAATACAACGATATGGTAAAAACAAGTCATCCATCAGTGTTTCTTGTTCGAGGGAATCGTATTGACATGCTACACAGCAAATAAAGTAGTAATCCAGCTGCGTGTAAAAGGCCTGGGTGTAAAATAAATTTTGCATTATTCTATGAAATTCTGTGTAATATTACACCATGAAATATGTAGCCCATCAGTATGGGAAACCTTACTGTAGGTGCTTGGTTTGAGTCCCGTCTGTTGCAACTTTTTTTTTGTGTTTACAAAAATTGTACATGCAGCGTGTAATATTAAGTGTCTTTTTTGACGAAGGTGATGTGCATGCTTTTGCATGCGATTTTACCATCGGATTTTTTGCTGTGTACAATGTTTGAGGTGGAGATTTTCAAACATTTTGGTAGTTTTCGAGCAATTCCAACAAAAATAAAAGAAAAATGATTTTTCGAGAAGTCATTTTTGGCCAAAAACGTACCTCAACTTAAGACAGCTGCCAAAATAACAGGATTTGTTCTAGGAACGAGATTATTTCAGTAAAGTCACAGATCGGAAAAAGACTTGAGCTTGACTATCACAGAAAAAAAATGATGGTAATATTCATCAGGAAATTGTGACAGATTTTGTGGCAAAAAGAATGATTAAGAAAATGATGAATTTTCATCAGTCTTCAGTTTTTGATGAATATTCATCAGGTTCACATGTTTACACATTTTTTATGTAATATTACTCAAAAAATTAGGTAATATTCAACCTACCAAATTTTCAACATTCCAAAATTCAACTTTTTTTTTCTGTGTAGCTGCTGAGGGACTGAAACTTTAAATATAATATGTACCAGCCTAAACCAACTTTCAAACACAACAGCGAAAATAAAAAAACTTAGTTTAATCTCAAATCTTAAAAAGAAATGAGTAGTTCAAAAATTGGTAGAATTTAAGTCGACAAGCTTTTTGTATTTCACATAAAAAAGTTGAATTCTGGAAGGTTGAAAATTTGGCTAGTTGAATATTACCTCTTTTTTTGTAATATTACATGAAAAATGTGTAAAAATTGATGAAAATTTTGACACAAAATCTGTCATCATTCCCTGATGAATATTACCATTATTTTTTTCTGTGTTAATTAAATAAACATAGTTTTTTTTTAATAAAAATATATTAAATACTTTTTATTTTTTATTTGATATATAAAAAGTTTGTAAGAACAAGTCTCTCAAAATTTCGATGTATTTTATGATTTGAATGGAACTTGTCCTATCCATTACTCGTATTGTTTCTTTTGCGTCAATGTTTTTTTTGCCATATCGGTGTCTTCAGCAATTTTATACACAGCAAAAAATCACGGTAATACTACATTTTGAAATTTTGACAAATGTGTGAAATTTTACCAATAAATATTTATACGTGTAATTTTACGAAGGCAAAATTACATTCTAAAGGATTAAATCTTTTCTTATCGACCACAAAAAAATGTATTTTTTTCTGTCCTTGATTAACTTTTTTTTTGTTCAACAAAAATATGCCATATTTATAGCTGCCATTTTAAATAAAATTGTGAAATTGTGTTTTGCAACGAGTTCCATACAATATTGTTGTGAAAATCTTAAAAATAAAAACATACCGTCATCAGGGGTGACATTGGGTCTGGGGAGTGAGATTGGGTCATAAAAATTTCAGCGTTTTTGTATGACCCAATCTCACCCCACAGACCCAATGTCACCCCTGACGACGGTAGAAAGAGTTTAGGCTGGTACAAATTTTATTTAAAGTTTTTGTCCCCCCTCCCCCTTCAAAGTTGGCCCGAAAAATCAGGGGGCAAAAAAATATTTTTTCAAAAAACTTCAATATTTTTATGAAAATTTAAGTGCAATTAGTTACAATCAATTTAAAATGAATTCCCCTGCGTTAAGAATCATTTTTAGCATGTTTGGGTTGATTTAAAAATCTTTTGAATTTTTGAAAATTTCCGATGTCTACTATCGCTAAAGTTTTTTTTCGCTATTTTTTTTGTTTTCGTCAAATTTTACATTTTTTGAAAACTTTTATTGCAAAACAACTGAACTAGTGTAAAATACATTTTAAAACACTTTTTCCCTGCAAATGTTGAAACTATGGCATGTTATATTAATATTTATATTTTTTTATTTTTTTGACCCCCCCCACACCCATGACTCCGGCCAGAGCCGAGGGACAAAACTTTTAAAAATATTTGCATCGGCCTTAATAACAGTAAAAATGGATAACACGATACAATAGTCCTTGTAATCAGGATTCCGTGTCTTAATACTCAAACGGAAAAAGTTGATATTTTACCCAAGAACTGGAGGAGAGATGATAAATCTGACTCGGATTTCGACTGTCCGACTGGCCGACTGACCGAAAACAATGCCGAAAAGTTCTTCTTTTCAGCTTTAAAAAAATTCTATAAAATTCTAGTTTTCAGCAGTTCAGTTTTTTTTGTTATGGAAAAGTAAGCCGTTTCGTCTCTCTCGAAGGACAGGAAAAGTTGATTGTTTCACAGTGGAATTGCAAAAACAAGTTTTTTGATTTTAAATTTAATTTACAAACGATTAATAGTAAATTTTGATAAATCGTTTTCGAGTTATAAGAAAAAAAAATCACAACAAAGTATCTGAAATTCTTTTGATATTTTCTGTCAAGGATCTTTGGTTTATCGAGAAAATTAACAAAATTTTTATTTTTCGATGTGGTTTATTTGGCCTTTGATTGCTGAGCAATGGCTTAAAAACATGAAGGCTAAGTTTATGTAAATGTAATCCATTTAACAATGAGTTTCCAATCGATGATATTATTTTTGTGCTACTTCGACGTCGTCGTGCTATCTTGTCGCACCCGCCATTTTGACGTTCCGAGAAAAACGCGTTTTAATGTTTAACCTTGAATAAACAAAAACTAGAGCACGCAATGTAAACAATAACAAACACGTTTTGTTTGGCTGTTCATTCTGCGCATTGTCCCGAAGTTTGGTTGAAGTTTACGGTAGTCTTATACTTGTACGTGCGCCAAACGCGTTCTGACCTGAAATCCCTTTGCCCTTTGTCGCACTTGCATCAATTTTCAGGGAGCGACAAGATAGCACGACAAGATTGAAACTACTTTCATATGAAAAGTGACAAAAAATTCGGAGCATTTTTGGATTTCATTGAATATCTCAGGATTGAAATCGAATTTTGGGGATCTGTGAAGGTCAAAAGATGAGGCATAGTGTGCTGCACTAAATGGCGTCCTTAACTCAATTTGGTCCAAAATGCACGTACGACAAGTTATTAAAAATTGATGGAAAACTGATAACTGCATTCTAGTTTATATGGTTTTGCTCCGATATTCAAAAACTTATTTTCAGTCAAATCAATAGTTTGATATCAATACAACATTTCTCCTATAAACTCAATATTAACTTTCAAACGTGTGAGTCAAACGTGAATCATTGATCATTGATGAAAGCAAGAGTCGTCCTTGAAATT
This sequence comes from Culex pipiens pallens, assembly GCF_016801865.2. NCBI lineage: Eukaryota > Metazoa > Arthropoda > Insecta > Diptera > Culicidae > Culex > Culex pipiens. The sequence continues at coordinate 143,402,611 of NC_068939.1, forward strand.
CACAGCTTACCAAACCAACACACTGAATGATTCAAGAATTCCCAAAGTCCACATCACTGTGGTGGACATGGGGTCGCGTGATTCATTGGTCAACCACTTTTCGGCGACATTCCAGCTGAGAGCTGCTGCTTTCTGGTTTTCACACAAAGACGACATCTCATTGAAATTCCATTACTCTGAGCGCATTTCTGCGACGCATTTAGTTTGGAAAATCCAAAACCAACCAATGACTTTCACGCTTTGTTTTTTTTTACTTCTCCAAGCAATAGTTTATTGCCAATTTGCGCTAGTTTCGGCGAGCTTTTTGTGTTTTGCTCAAACACACATTAGACCGCTTTTATGGGGGTGTACGTGTGTGCTGTGCCGCCATCATGCCACCGGTGCTCTTGGTTACGTGACATCGTCGTATAATCACAAAAGAAGTACCTAGAAACAAAAAAAATAGTGGCTTGGACATGCAACCAGCGACGACGATGACGACGTGTGCGAGTTTCAAAACAAACATGGTGGAAAATCGATTTTCATCTCCCACCCGGTGCCACGTGCTGGTGGAGCCATGGTGTGGGTGGTGATTAAGGAAACGCACAATGACCTTCGTTTGGGAGTTGGGGGTGGGTGGTTTGTTTTTCGAGAGACGTCAAAAAACGAGATGATCTTTCACCAGAGATTAAAGTGAGCGATTCTCAGCTGATTGGTTGTGCTGAAAAGATTGCTTTTATTTCTCTTTATTGGACTTTTTATTGTTTTTTTTAATAATATTTCTTTGAACTTGCAAAAACTCAAATTTTTATTGGCAATTGAGGGTTAAATTTCATTTTGTTTTCCTTAATTAAGATGAACAACTCCCAGTGACATTTCCAAAGACCAATTGCTCGCAGATTGATAAGAGAGCGATGGTTTCGCGTCACTTTCATTTAAGTTGATTAAGCTTGCCTAGAGGACACAAGTTCCGGGACAACGTGAGCACTGATGTGCGAGACGCCAATTAACAATTTTCGTCATGGGGGTGGCGCATCGCGCGATGACATTCCCGCGCGCGCGTTCTATTTCCGTCACACGGTGGATCAGACCACCCAAAAGTAAATAGACTTGAACGAATGATAGAGTCTGGCATGGTCTTATAAAAATAGCACCTGATTAAAAGTGAGCATCGAACCCTATCCGATTCTTCACGCCGTTCGGGAAATATCACGCGAAGACATTCCGAATCGTGCTCGATCGCGAATAGAGAATGCTTTGACTCTATTAATAGAGTCGACCTTCTGGTTTCTATACACTCGGAAAGGCATCGATAGTGAAAGTCACTTTTTTCATGCTGGCTGAAAATCGTTCCGTGGGTGGATGATGCTTCAAACCGGTGACCAATCGGCACGTCCATTCTAACTTGATGCTTTATTTCCATTTGTGCAAAAATTAAGCAAACCCCACTAATTGCAAGTTGTGGATTACGGTTTTTTGTGGTGCTACCCAGTTGAGTGCGTTCATAAATATTCACTTTGTCGTCGGCGATGGTGTTTTAGAGCAGCGACTCTTGACGTAAGATACCAACAGCGAAAACATGTCATGATGACTGCGCCCGAATGAGGTGAAATTTCGTCACCAGGCTAATGAAGTTACTACTTCTGCCAGAAACGAGTCGGAAATTTAACTCTTTACGCACACGGAGAAAAATCAGTTTCCAATTTCATGAACGCTTTCTCACGATTTTGGGAACTTATTTTTCTCCGAGCAATTTTCACAATTTTAAAAACTATACAAGTACTTTGTGATCTTTTTAAACTGTTTTTTTTCTGTGCACTCTAACTACACAACCAACCAATTTAAATCAGTTTCAGGATTTGCTTCGTTGGGTGTGATGATCGTCGGCTTTTTAATGAGTCCACCACCAAACGCCTGACGAAGGCGCACAAATCGTAAACGATCTGGCATTCAAAGTTTATATCCTGCCGGTGGGTTTTATTTCCGCAGCCAGGTTCTGGAACATTGTAGATGATTTGAGAACTGCGGTACTAAAACTACTTGATACAATGGGAAATCCTTGAGGCGAAGTAGGGCGCGGAAAGAGATTTACTATCAAAGCTTAGTTTTTACCTACTTTGTCTTGAGATCAGTATTTTTGTTATCTTCATGATAAGCAATAAATTAACCCAGTAAAATGAATAAAAAATTTAAGTGAAAACGCGGTTTAGAAAAAAAAGTTTTTATTTGAGCTAAAGTGTTCAATTTGGCCTCCAAAACAAATACACCCAGTGAGAATTTTTGCTCGAGATCGAAAATTTTGCGGAAATTGTGAAAACCTCCATTTTTCAACTGCAATATCTCCGGAACCACAAATCGTAGATGGTTGATTTATAAGTTTAAAAAAAATGAATTATTAAAGCCAAGTACGGAGCTCGGAAGGAACGCGGTCATGAAACAGTTGCGCATTCTTTTCGCGATCCATCCCAAGAAAAGTTGACAGTTTGGTTTGAGCGCGAGTGACGGTGCGTGCTCTTGAGATTCTTGGAAAAAATAAAATATTGAACTAATCTAAAATTCCAACTGTTAATAAATAAAAAAATGCAAACACAAAATCAATAGAAAAAAAATATCAGAATTTAAAAAAAAAATTATCGGAGCACATCAGCCAGAGCTTTTGCACCAAGATTTTAGTTACAGACATGTTTGCATCTTCAAAACTACGGGAACTTTCCATATATTTTTTTGATTCAGCCCCTAAAGTATTGTCTTCAACACAATTTGCAACAAAGAATAACGAAAATTAGATTGATTTGGAGTTTTTATGTGGTCATATTTTAGATTGGAGAAAAAAAATTGAGAAAAATAAAAATTTCGTGATTCGATTATCAGGCATGAAATTTTGGCAAGGACAAACCCAAAGCCCTACGTGTTTGAATTTAATATTTTTTAATACTAATTTTTAAATTTTTTGCCCTTCAATTTTTTTCGATTTTAATTTAAGAATTTTTAAACCATTAACCATTTTTTTGCCTATTTGAATTTATGAAAAAAGAGGTTTCACTGAATACATTTTTTAGTCTTTGATTGTTTTTAATTTTAAATGTTTTATTTTTTAAATGTTAAATAATGAAATTTATTTTCGGTTGATTTTTTAATTTTCGATTTTTAAAATTGTTTTTGTCTTATTTTTTTATAATTTTGAGTTTTTAAATACAGTACTTGTTCGGTAACTGGTGCTGCTCGCTAACTGGGCTGAACGAAATATTACGAGGGGACCATCGATGCATAATATTTTCCTGATGAAATATTAAAATAAAAGTTAATCAAGTTTATTTGCAATGCTTACTTTTCATATTAATTTAATTGTGACTTGAAATTAAATAAAAGTTTAAAAAAAGTTTTTTTTAATTATTGAACATGATTTTTGCATCCATTAACTCCTTGGTCATTTTGGTTTGTTTTGGTTTTTTTTGACGTTTGTCTGCTTTTTAACTGAGCTACGGCCCAGTTATCGAGCGCCCAGTTAAAAAGCAGAGCAAAAAAATATAAAAATTGAAATAACAAGCATGGTTTCAACATTTAAATGCAAAAAGTGTTTCTTGCAATTCCGTCGTGAAACTATTTACTTTTCCTGTCATTCTTGAACGACGAAATAGCCTTCTTTTCTGTACCAAAAATAACAGAATCGAATAGCAACACTTTTCAAAATAAATGCTGAAAACTTCTACTTTTCAGCACTCAAATGGGTGCTGAAAAGTTGAACTTTTCAGCACTTGTTTTAAAAAGTAACACTTTTCAACATTTTTTTTTGATTTAAACGATTTATTGACAAAATACATGAGAATTTGACATAAAATTTCACTCAGTGTGCGTTTTTTGGAATTGCAAAAAATGTTGTATGGAACTCGATGCAAAACTTGATTCTTTCAGCACTCTTCGTATTTATCCAACTCGGTGCACCTCGTTGGATAAATTCTCTTTTTGCAACTTGTTGCATAAACTACTATTAAAATGCATTTTACACTACTTCAGTTGTTTCGCAGTCATTAGCATTAAAAAAGGAAAATTTGACGAAAACACAAAAAATAGCGAAAAAAGCCTTTTGAACCTCGAAAAATTTCAAAATGAAATAGATTCAATTCTTTGAAACAACATAAATTACGTGTGATTCTTCCTGACCGTTGGTTTAAAATAAATTCGGGAGTTTTTTTTTGAAAAGGTCCAATAAACAAAATTTTCAGTTTTTGCTATTTGGGTGTTTTTTAGTACCCCTGACCCAAGGCGGTTTCAAAAACACCCAAAAAGCAAAAACTGGAAATTTGGTTTATTGGACCTTTTAAAAAAAACTTCAGAATTGCACTTTTAAAATACTCACTCAATTTCCGTCGAAAATGTTTTAAACTAGTTTTAATTGAACACCAGAAAAGGTAATATGTCAACATAAGGTGCTCGATGGAATCAAATGCTGATCCCCAAGTTCAGGTCCGAGATTAAATGTAAATCTTTCTAAAAAAAATATATACTGAAAAAAAGTTTTATTTTTTGTAAATTATGACCCATACGCATACGACCTTTTCAAATGCTACGCGCCAAAATCTTGGTTCGATTTTGACTTCACTCGCCTTGTATGTGGATGACAGTCGTGACGTAGCCGTGGAAATGACACATAAACAAATTTTATCATATGCAATTGGCCTATGAGCAATTCTCTACGAAATCGGTCTTTTTTCTTAAATTTTAATTTTTGTATTTTTTAATCCGACTGAAACTTTTTTGGTGCCTTCGGTATGCCCAAAGAAGCCATTTTGCATCATTAGTTTGTCCATATAATTTTCCATACAAATTTGGCAGTTGGCCATACAAAAATGATGTATGAAAATTCAAAAATCTGTATCTTTTGAAGGAATTTTTTGATCGATTTGGTGTCTTCGGCAAAGTTGTAGGTATGGATATGTAATATTGAATGTTTGGCCCTTTTGAAATGTTAGTCTTGGTTTAAAAATTATGAAAATATTTTTTTCGAAAAGATCGGAAAATTTCACGAATGTTTCATATTTTAACATTGAAAATCGAACCATTAGTTGCTGAGATATCGACATTAGAAAATGGTGTGTTGTTTGGGTGGGACTTAGAAAACATCAATTTTCCTGTTTTTAAACCTTTGCATGGCAATATCTCAGCAACTAAGGGTCGTATCAACAAAGTTCAAAAATGCAAAATATAGAGAATTTTCTCAGCTTTTCAAAAATATTTTTTTCAAAAGTAAGCAAACATGTGCACTTATTTTAAAAAAAATAAAACTTCGACAATTTTCAAAAAAGTCACCTAAAAATGGATTTAACTTGAAAACGGTGCACTTAATCAAAATTTCACCAAAGTACTTTTTGATTGCAAATTTGATTTTACATCGAAAAATAAAGTTGAAAAATTTTTGCGACTAATTTTTCATTTTTTTGAAAAAAAAAAAAACAGTATTGATTAAAAAATTCATAACTCGCTCAAAGATTTTTTGCACAACCTGGAAATTTCTGAAAAGTTGGCATTTGATGTCCTCTAAAACATATCAAAAATGAAAAAAAATAAAAATATTGTTTTTTTTGCAAATCAAAATTTAGTGACAAAAAGTCAAATAAAAAATCATCAAAAAAAAATTTTATCGTTTATCTTTTTTTTCAGTGTAGTCCATATCCATACCTACAACTTTCCCGAAGACACCAAATCGATCAAAAATTCCTTCAAAAGATACAGATTTTTGAATTTTCATACATCATTTTTGTATGGCCGGCTGCCAAATTTGTATGGAAAATTATATGGACAAACTAATGATGCAAAATGGCTTCTTTGGGCATACCGAAGGCACCAAAAAAGTTTCAGTTGGATTAAAAAATACAAAAAAAAAATCGAATGACCGAAATCTGAGAGAACTGCTCCTATTAGGTTTTACGCCTTAGAGATCGGTTTTAAGGTTAGAAATTTGACTGCACTGTTTACATTTTTTGCACGTGCGTCTCAGTAAAAATGTGTGTGCGTGTGCGCTCGTGACGTCACGCTGTAAAACCTAATTAGGTTTTACGCCGACTCGATTTGGAGGTTAGAAAGGAGTGCACTGTTTACATGGACTTAGCACAGTTCGATGCGGTCGTCGATTTTGTTCGGGGAAATTCGTCGATAATCGACGAAGACCATGTAAACAGTGCCCACGAGCTGTCAAATGACGTCTCGATGTAAAACCTAATACGCCTATGATGTCTCATGAGCTGCAAAAATATTCTTGGCTTGGACGCTCGAGTTGTTGACCGCGATGATTAAAGATTAACCTCTCTTATAACTGGCTGTTTGAGTAATTAACCCCTAACAATTTGACATGTTCAGCAAATTCCACTAATGGGTGAAAGTTACACCATGCAACTCTTATCAGTAAATCTTTTCAACTTTCCCTGAAGCTCCTCGTTTACTGAGCACACCCTCGTGTTTGAACTTTTGCGCAAAAAGTCTTCAACGTCGTCGCCGCCGGTGTCAGCTGACTTTACAATAAATCTCTCTTTCTCTAAGTATCTAAACAACCCATTATTGCCACCGCGGTCGTCCTTAAGGCACAATCATCTTAATTGAGATGAATTGCTCGCCGGTAAATTGCGCTTCGAGGCGAAATTGCGTCGCAAATTCTCCAGATTTTTCTAAACAGATCACACTTTCCTAACCGATGCGTTTTGCTTCTTCCCTAATTTCAGACAATCTGCAAACCGGCCCCATACTCGGACGAGCCAGATGCCGTGGTGGAGCGCGACCGGTGCGATTACGCCCAGAAGATCACATACCAGATGGCCCGCTCGGGCACGGCCCCGCGGAGGATCCGCGTGTACGCCGACGGTATCTACGATCTGTTCCACCAGGGCCACGCCCGGCAGCTGATGCAGGTGAGGAGTTGCTACCTTAACCGCTGCGAGTTCGAGCGCATTTTAATTAAAATTCTTAACCTTTTTTCCTTTTTTGCTGGCAGGCCAAGAACGTGTTTCCCAACGTGTATCTAATTGTTGGCGTGTGCAACGATGAGCTAACGCACAGCCGGAAGGGTCGCACCGTGATGAACGACGACGAGCGTTACGAGGCGGTGCGACACTGTCGCTACGTCGATGAGGTAAGAGCTGTGTTCTACTTCTAACCCGGTAGGGAAAGTAGGCTAGAGAGTGTGGTCTATGGGGTATGGCCGGATGATGTAATCCGGGACCACGTACGCTCACGCGGGATTGAGGTCAGGTCACACTGCTGATAGGAGATTAATCGAATGGAATTTTGGGATGAAGGCCGGGTGAGGCGTGTGGTGGACAAGATTAGGCGTTGTCATAGTTTTGGAAAGGAATAACGAAATTTGGTGACTCATGTCATCGATTAGAGAAAGTGTTTTCAAGATAGGACATTGTCAAATTCGAATTTGAACTGTCTTTTTATGTGAATTTTTAGCAAGTCTAAAATTTTACACAAATTTCATTGAGTTTAGTAACTCTCTCTTTGTCGATATTGAAGGACCGTCGAGAGCGGGGGGTATCAAATTATAGAACAAAAAATCAAAGCATGCTACTTGAAGGGACTGACTAATTTATTGACAGCTGGAGCTGTGCGATATCGAGAAGATTGACAGCCAGAAAGTCCACTATATATTACAGTCGACTTCTATGCTCTTCTTTCCTCGATGTTCTCTCAAGCTCGAAGTTCTTTTCCTAGATGTTCACAAGAAATGCATTTCTTCGAAAAAAGCTCTCATTTTGTCGACATGTTCTCAAAAATTCTTTCTGCAACATGTAACATAATAGTAGTTTATGCAACAAGTTTCAGAAAGAAGATTTTTTCATCACGAATAGTACATTTATCCAAGTTGGATAAATACGACGAGTGCTGAAAAAAATCAAGTTTTGCAACGAGTTGCTTAGAACACTTTTTCAGAAAAAAAGGCTTTTTGTATGAAATTTTATGTCAAATATCCACGTGTTAAGTAAATTCACCGTTCAAAACAAAAAAAAATGAAAAATGTTATTTTTCGAGTGAGCAGTTCTCAACAAAATCAGCCCATGTAGTTGATTTTTAATTTTTGTCTATTTTTTTTTTATTTGGCTCAAACTTTTAGGGGACCATTTAGTGTCATTGGTTCACCTATAGAAGGCTCTATAATATTTTGGCAGCTGTCCATACAAAAATGACACGTGAATATTCGAAAATCTGTATCTTTTGGAGGAATTTTCTGATCTATTTGGTGTCTTCGGCAAAGTTGTAGGTATTAATGAGGACTATTTTAAAAAATAGTACGGGGAAAAAGATGCCGATTTTTAATATTTGTTTTTTTTTAAGGAAAAGATTTCCCAAAAATCATATTTTTTATATTTTTGAAATATTGTTATCTTTTAGGGGACAAGGACCGCAACTTTTATTGATAAAAAATGTGTTATAAATATCAAAATAAAAAAAGTTGTGTTTTACTTGTCCAGGCGCGTAGAATCTTCCAAATTCATTGAAATAAAACAACTAGTTTGTGGTGACTGCCGAGCCAACCGTCTCGGGCGGTGGTCAGCGCGCGAAGAGGCAGAATAAAGGTTTATTGTTCTCGATACGGGTACAGAAGTAAACATTCAGGGGACGAACACAAATACCGTCTTGCACGAACAAAATGTTTTTTTGGAAAAACAAAATTTTGTATCGAGCTATTTTTTTACTGCAGTTTTAAATATTTATTTTGAAAATTAAAAAAAAATCCAATTAAATTGCCTGACATTAGGGTGTAATATGGTTGTAAGGAAAAAATAAAGTTGTCCAGATTTAGCGAGTACAGCAATTTTTCAGTTCCTTTTGGGGTCCTAAATAACTCCTAAAAGTTTTAGAACGATTGATTTAGTTCTCACTTTGCACAAAGCGATTCAATTTTCTATGGCAATTTGTATGGGAAAAACCTTTTTTTATTTTGATATTTATAAAATCCACGTTTTACGCTATTAATTTAAAACCGGACTTTTTTTTGGATGCTCTGGAAGGTGTTCTACAACTTTCCCGAAGAGAGTTTGGTGCTCGTCTAAAACGTGTTTTTTGCTAGGAAATAATACGATTATTGTTAAGTTATTAAGTTAGGTTATAAAACCAGATCCGTCCTTGAAATTTTCGGCATTTAAGGCTTTACGAGGCAATTGAGTCCTAAAATTTGGTTTAGATTTCGTATTTTATAAGACACGTCGATGAGGCTCATTTTTCTGAGCGTCATGTCACTTTGATCATAAACCAAAGTCTTAAAATTATTTTTTGCAATTCCGTCGTGAAACTACTTACTTTTCCTGTCATTATTGAATGACGAAATAGCCTACTTTTCTGTACCAAAAATAACAGAATCGAATAGCAACACTTTTCAAAATAAATGCTGAAAAGTTCTACTTCAACATTTTTTTTATTTAACCGATTTATTACCAAAATACATGAAAATTTTACTTAAAATTTCACTCAATGGGTGTTTTTTGGAATTGCAAAAAACGTTGTATGGAACTCGTTGCAAAACTTGATTTTTTTCAGCACTCTTCGTATTTATCCAACTCGGTGAACCTCGTTGGATAAATGTACAACTCGTGCTGAAAAAATCCTCTTTTTGCAACTTGTTGCATAAACTACTATTTTATGTTGAAGAAAAAAAAACCCTGCAATCTTGACTGAAAATATCTTGCTAGACAGCTCGTTTTCAATTAATTTTTAACTTACTTGCTCCTAAAAAGATACAGCGTGTTCAAAACTCGTCTAAAACGTGTTTTTTGTTAGAAAATCACGTTTTAGACGAGTTTTGAGGACGCTGTATCTTCTTTCAGGGGCATGCTAGCATCATAATCTCTTGGGGAAAGTTGTAGAGCACCTTCCAGAGCATCCAAATATGAATCCGGTTTTAGTTCAGCGTGAAACGTGGATTTTTTAAATATTAAAATCCAAAAAATGGTTTTTCCCATACAAATTTCCATAGAAAATTAATGAGGCATTGAAGATTGGACCTCCGGTTGCTGAAATACAGCGAATATAAGAAAATTTTAGTGTTTTTAGTCTCACCCAAACAGTCTATTATTTTCTGGTACCAATATAGCAGAAATTAATCTTATTTACAATGTTAAAAAATGAAATATTTGTGAAATTTTTTGATCTCATCGAACATTTTAGAAGGGCAAAATGTTGAATATTTGGCAGCTTTCTCAAAACTGGTCTAAAACATTTTTTATGTTGGACCAGTTTTGAGTTCAGTTCATAATTTACCAGGTGAGCAATGCTCTGAGATTTCGGTCATTCGATTTTTTCTGTATTTTTTAATCCGGCTGAAACTTTTTTGGTGCCTTCGGTATGCCCAAAGAAGCCATTTTGCATCATTAGTTTGTCCATATAATTTTCCATACTAATTTGGCAGCCGGCCATACAAAAATGATATGTGAAAATTCAAAAATCTGTGTCTTTTGAAGGAATTTTTTGATCGATTTGGTGTCTTCGGCAAAGTTGTAGGATATGGACTATACTGAAAAAAAAACAAATACATGGTAAAAATTTTTTTGGTGATTTTTTATATAACTTTTTGTCACTAAAACTTGATTTGCAAAAAAAAAACACTATTTTTAATTTTTTTTTATTTTTTTATATGTTTTAGAGGACATAAAATGCCAACTTTTCAGAAATTTCCAGAATGGGCAAAAAATCTTTGACCGAGTTATGATTTTTTTAATCAATACATTTTTTTTTCAAAAAATCGAAATATTGGTCGCAAAAAATTTTCAATTTCATTTTTTGATGTAATATTGAATTTGCAATCAAAATGTACTCAAGTGAAATTTTGGTAAAAGGCACCGTTTTCAAGTTAAAGCCATTTTAATGTAACTTTTTTCAAAATAGTCGCAGTTATTGATTTTTTAAAAATAGTGCACATGTTTGCCCACTTTTGAAAAAAATATTTTTGAAAAGCTGAGAAAATTCTCTATATTTTTCGGACTTTGTTGATACGACCCTTAGTTGCTGAGATATTGCCTTGCAAAGGTTTAAAAACAAGAAAATTGATGTTTTCTAAGTCTCACCCAAACAACCCACCAGTTTCTAGTGTCGATATCTCAGCAACTAATGGTCCGATTTACAATGTTAATATATGAAACATTCGTGAAATTTTCCGATCTTTTCGAAAAAAATATTTTCAATATTTTTAAATCAAGACTAACATATCGAAAGAGCGTAATATTGAATTTTTTGTCTTTTTAAAATGTAGCCTTGATGTAAAATTTTTGAAAATATTTTTTTCGAAAAGATCGGAAATTAGTTGCTGGTTGGTTGTTTGGGTAAGACTTAGAAAACATCAATTTTCTTGTTTTTAAACCTTTGCATGGCAATATCTCAGCAACTAAGGGTCGTATCAACAAAGTCCAAAAATGTCATAACAAATGGGATTTAATCTGCTAAAAAAAATCTTGAAAAACATCACTGACCTACAAATAATTGATTATCTTTGGCCACTAATGCGTCTCTGATCAAGATTTAGTTTGGCTCCCTTTCATAGGGCATGCCCATTTGTTCGTAAACTGGTTGCGCGCTTCAGGGTTAAAGTTTGCATGGGAATTAGGGGAACTATGCCCTTTCTCAGCCTGTTTCTATTATAGGCCTATCAGCACTTAGATCATGAATTACAGCTGTCTTCTTTTTTAAGCGAAGTAGCTTTTCCATGGCTAATAACCATCTCTCTTTCATTCCCCTCCCCTTCCAGATTATCCGCGACGCGCCCTGGGAGCTGACGGACGAGTTTCTCGAGAACAACAAGATCGACTTTGTGGCCCACGACGAGCTCCCGTACGGCAGCGAAGACTGCAACGATCTGTACGCGCCGATCAAAGCGCGCGGCATGTTCGTCGCGACCGAGCGCACCGAGGGCGTCAGCACATCCGACATCGTGGCCCGGATAGTGAAGGACTACGACATCTACGTGCGGCGAAATCTGGCCCGCGGGTACACAGCCAAAGAACTGAACGTGTCGTTCCTGTCGGAGAAGAAGTTCCGCTTCCAGAACAAGATGGACGAGCTGAAGGACAAGGTGAAGAAGGGCAAGGGCGACATCATCAGCAAGTGGGAGGAAAAATCCACCGACTTTATTCGCACCTTTTTGCTGATGTTTGGCAAGGACAGTCGAATCTCAAACTTTCTGTCCGACTCGAAGCAGAAGCTCAAATCGGCGCTCAGCCCGCCGGGCAGCCCAACCGGCAGCCACAGCAGTTTGAACGAGTTTGGTGACGAGGACGAGGAGGAGGAAGAGGACGGATACGGCGAGAGTCCGAGCGATTCGGTGCTGGATTCACCCCCGATGAAGCGCTCGAATCTGGCCCGGTCTAGCTCGAACTCGCGCAACCGGCTGTCGGAGGAGGCGCTGCGGCGTGGTTTGCAACAGCACGCGGATGGTGGTGATGGCGAGGAGGAGGATGAGGACGAGGATGATGAGGAGGAGTTTGTCGATTCTCGTTCGCGACCCAATTCCAGTTATAGTTTGGCGGCGTTGGCGACCAATGGCGGTGGTGCCACGAACGGAAGTGTTCCTCATTAGAGGGCGGTCGTGGCTTGTTCGCGGAATGATCGCGAACCGGTTTGTTTGAGCGCGGTGCAGACTGCAACATTTATCTAAAGTAAAAGTGAGCGGGATGAAGAATGATTTTGGAAAAGGGTGTGCGTTCTGGAATTTGGGATGTGAGAGTGTTTGTGTGCGCGAGAGACCGTTAAAAGAAAAATTTCCTACCCAAAACACACAAACACACATATTTATTTAAAAAACGTTATCATTAGCGCACGTGGGAAAACATTACCCTCCGGGCAGCCAACAAAGCTTGGACTCAAATTGAAGCAGTGTTATCATCTCTATTTTCTTGTCTTTCTTTGTATCAAACCTTTTTGTTGTCTATTTTTCCTCACCTCATCCCTCTACCAAATTTCATCTAGTTTTAGTAAAAATGCCTAGAGAAAATAAAAGCTCATGATATGTTACAATCGCTTTTTTGCATTGGAATACTTATTTAAAACAAACTAATTTATCCAAAAACTAAACAAGAAACGTAACGTGGTATGGTTTTTACACTCATATAAATGCAAATGCAAAAAAGGGCTCTTATCTTGGTCAGTAGATAAGACAAGGAAATGTGTATTGAAATATATTAGAATTAATCAAATTTACAGACTTGTTTTCCTCGTAATTTAGCACACATTTTTGTTTAGTCAATTGTTTGCGTTTGGTCATGCGGAGCATCGAATGAGTAAAGAGAGAGAAAAAAGGGCGGCAACGATTTAAAACTGCAATTTTTCACGACGAATTTGAATTTTTTGGAAAGTGGTCACAACGCCGAAGGAAGCGACGAAGAGTTTGGGAATTTTGAACCATTTTGAATAGAAGAATGAAAACGAAAACATTCCAACCAAGAAGTTTCAGCCGATTGTAAAAATCTAACTAGTTAAAACACAAAACACAAAACAAAAACCATCTTTATCCATCTACTTATATCTTCAAGCAATCCAATCTTTAAAACGTAAACGTAGCGGCGATATCTGCAACAGCAGCAGCAATTAGTGCTTTCGAGTTACCTTTTTTTCGAGAGACAAATTTAAGACAAACTTCCGCTCTGTTGTCGTCCCCGTCAAAGGCGTGAATTGAGAATTACTGCGCGAGAAACTTTTGACGTGATCGTGGTCCGCTTGCGAAAGGAAAGATTAAAAAAGTACCGGAGGCTATCGGGGCCAAAAACCCAACATATTAAAGGTTGCAAAGAGGAGGAAACCGAAAGTTAACGCATTCAGTGTGTGTGTGGAACTTGAAAGACTTCTGGAGGAAATTTTGGGCAAACGACGGTGCAAAGCCGACTTGACCCCGCGAAGGTCGAGAAACGCGCGCGCACGCGCGTTCGAAACAGAAGGACTGTGTTTTGTAGCATATAAACTGTAACCCATCTGAAGAAGAAAAAGTGACGACGAAATAAAGCAAACACACAAGTTGTTGAATATATGATGATTAAACGGTTATAATGCAAATGAAAAATAACAAAAAGAATAAGAAACAGACTCTATATTTGCAGCATGATTTGCCAGTTTTTTAGATGCTCTTGTAGACGGTAGGTTGTTTGCGAAAAAGAAAAAAAAAACAAAACAGAAAACAAAAAGTAAAACATTTAATGATCTATTCACCAAAAAAAATCTAAAGAAAAACCAACATTACAACAAACTTTGAAGCAAAATAAAACATGTTATACACAGCTGCTGGGTGAGCCTGTTACGGTGGGCCGAGTTTTGAAGAAGCCTTGATATCTTTCGATTCTTTGAAGTACGTTTTTTTGTGAGGGTGCTTCGAATCTTATTTTCGCTGTCCGACAGCGAAGTATGGAAAAATATAATTTGTATCAGATTTAGAATGTGATAAAACAACTTATCTCAGTTTCAGGTATTATTCGGAAAATCTCAAAAATCCACAAAAAATCGAAAACAATCGGGATAAATCCGGAATCACGAGAACTGTGGCTAAAACAATATTTAAAAGCTCTTGAATAATTTTGCAATATTTTTATACAGTATTGAAATCCGTTGCTCCTAACTAACAGTACTAATAGGTATATTACTGTGCCATCCCGTTTTTGGCAAGACAATTTTATAAAATATTTCTGCTTGCCAAAAATCTACGTCAATTTGTATATGGATCATAATTGTGTTAAGTTTTATATTGGTTTTGATCAACCATTTAGCATGAGCATGAGCATGAGAGACCTATATTGGTTTTGATCAACCATTTATTTCAATTTAAGAGCGAGTTTTTCACCAATGTGTAACAGGTCGTATCGAGGTGCTCCGATTTGGATGAAACTTTCAGCGTTTGTTTATCTATACATGAGATGAACTCATGCCAAATATGAGCCCTCTACGACAAAGGGAAGTAGGGTAAAACGGGCTTTGAAGTTTGAGGTCGAAAAAACATAAAAAATCTTAAAATTGCTCACATTTCCGTAAAACTTCATCAATTCCAACTCTCTTAGATGCATTCGAAAGGACTTTTGAAGCACTTCAAAATGTGCCATAGACATCCAGGATTGGTTTGACTTTTTCTCATAGCTTTTACAAATTACTGTCAAAAATGGATTTTTTTAAAACCATAATATCTTTTTCCAACAGCCTCCAACACCCATACTCCCGTAGGTCAAAAGATAGGTAATTTCATGGACTAAAAGCCTATGGTATTAACTTTTTGGCCAATCGCAGTTTTTCTCATGGTTTTTTGATTTTTCTAGAACAAACATTTTACAACGTTTGTTTTTGCCTTGTAGGCCGCCATAGCGGCATTTTTTGGTTTCAATTTTGTTATGTTCGTAATCTCCGGAAAATTAGAAGTATTGGAGTTGTAAATTTGATTGGAAAAATTGCCATTTAGAATGAATTAAAATATTTTTCAACAATTTGTTGGATTAGGGGTAAAACAGGTTTTCGCCTACTTGATACAGCATTTGACGTATTGATCAAAGGGAAATAAGATCTATTTCTTTTTTCAAAAATGTTTTATTTAATTATTTTAAATCAAAATTACAACTCCAATACTTATAACTTACGTGAAATTTTCCGAGGATTCCGAATATGACAAAACTGAGACCAAAAAGGGCCGCTATGGAAGCCTACTGGGCAAAAGCTAACGTTGTAAAAAGTTTGTTATAGAAAAATCAAAAAACTATGAGAAAAACTGCGATTGGCCAAAAAGTTATTTCCGTAGGCTTATAGACCATTAAATTACCTATCTTTTGACCTACGGGAGTATGGGTGTTGGAGGCTGTTGCAAAAAGATATTAAGGTTTTAAAAAAATCCATTTTTAACAGTAATTTGCAAAAGCTATGAGAAAAAGTCAAACCAATACTGGATGTCTATGGCACATTTTGAAGTGCTTCAAAAGACCAGTCGAATGCAACTAAAAGAGTTGGAATTGATGAAGTTTTACGAAAATGTGAGCAATTTTAAGATTTTTTATGTTTTTTCGACTTCAAACTTCAAAACCCGTTTTACCCCCCTTCCCTTTGTTGTAGAGGGCTCATATTTGGCATGAGTTCATCTCATGTATAGACAAACAAACGCTGAAAGTTTCATCCAAATCGGAGCACCTCGATACAACCTCTAGAACAAACCGAGCAATGTTTACAAATACTGCCTCTTAAGAATTAATCTAATATAACAGATCTAGCTTTGAAGGTTTTTCTATAAAATTGTTGTTGTGCATATATGTTAGGAAACTATCCATAAGGTCAGGTCAGTTAAAAATCCATCAAAAAACGAATATTTTTTTGAGAAGTAATTTTTGGAACATTACGAGAAAATTTCGACAGTTGCTTTTTAAAGCCACCGGGGGTTGAGTGTAAAGCGAGAACAGTCAACTTGCAAACGAAATCAACAATAGAGTTATCTACGTGCGCATGTATTGCGTGTACGTACACGAAAAAAAGTGAGGTTAAATTTTGTACCAGCCAGCAAAACAAATGGTGTGCTAGTGTGTGTGAGATCGGGCTTAGATAGCTCTATACCACCTTTCATGAAACCGGTCAAGCATTTCGCTCTGCTTGCATGCAAGTTAGCTGGTGCTGACGGTTGCGAGAGATTGTTTTTTTAGTGTTTTTAAAGGAAACAAATTGTAGAAAGGATTGGGATTGGATGGATTTTTTTAAGACTGACAAATCGAATTGAAAAATAAAATTAAATCAGAGATTTTGCCAAATATTTTCAAAAATAATTTTTAGAAACGTGTTAACTTGTCGTATGTCGATTTTGGACCAAATTGAGTTAAGAACGCCATTTGCTGCAGCTCACAGTGCCTCATCTTTTGGCCTTCACAGATCCCCAAAAATCGATTTCAATTCTGATATATTCAATAAAAACCGATAAAACTCAATGCATTATTGTCATTTTTCATATGAAAGAAGTCTCAATCTTGTAAGGGCGAAAATGAAAAAAATATAGAAATTGAAATAAGAAGCAATAGTCCCAAAATTTTAATGAAAAGAGTGTTTTAAAATGCATTTTTTGCAATTCCGTCGTGAAACTACTAACTTTTCCTGTCATTCTTGAACGACAAACAAGCCTACTTTTCTGTCCCAATAATAACAGAATCGAATAGCAAAACTTTTCAAAATAAATGCTGAAAAGTTCTACTTTTCAGCACTGAAATGGGTGTTGAAAAGTTAAACTTTTTAGCACTTGTTTTGAAAGTAATACATTTCAACATTTTTTTGATTTAAACGATTGATTGACAAAATACATGAACATTTGACTTATAATTTCACTCAATGGGTTCACTCGGTGAACCTCGTTGGATAAATGTACGACTTGTGCTGAAAAAATAGTCTTTTTGCAACTTGTTGCATAAACTATTATTACACTAGTCCAGTTGTTTTGCAATCATTAGTTGTCAAAAATTGTAAGGTTTGACGAAACCCTAAATTTAAGCAAAAACAACTTTTTGGGATGCTAAATATCGTACATTTTGAAAAAATCTAATGATTTTTTTTATAAACTCAAACATGCTAAAAATTATTCTAAACGCAGGGGAATGCATTTTAAATTGATTTCAACTGATTGCACTAAAATTTTCATTCAAATTTTTAAGTTTTTTGTAAAAAATATTGTTTTGCCCCGTGATTTTTTGTACTAGCCTAAATGAAAATTAAAAAAAGATGCATACTTGCTTGTTCGAACCTGTCCAAAAATACTTCGTATAGTATCACAAATGATTTTTTTTTTGCAGACATTGAAATTTCGTTAAAACTCTGTTTTTTAACACAATTTTTCTAGTGTATAATGCATTTTTAAATTTTTTTTATTTTTTATTTTTTTTACCCTAAAAATAAATTAAATAAAATATACACAAAAGTCAGCACGTTTAGGGCAAAATCCCAACGTTGCTCGATTTCTCCCGCCAATTTTATTCCAAAACCACGTGCCATTCTCTCTTGCTCTCTGCCGCTCTCCCAACCGTTTACTACGCTCCCAATTTCCGCAAACACACAGCTGATTTTCCCGCAATTTCCGCGTTTCCTGCCGCAGCTCTCACCTCTGCTCGCCGCAGGCTTCAACCGGTGTTGGTTGTTTGTTATTGCCGGCACAATCTGTTTTGGGGGCCAGGTTTACGCGAGAATTTCTCCGAACAGAGAGCGAGAAATCTAGAGAGAAGCGCACACATTCTCGTGAATTTTCCGGGAAAAACTATTGTCGGCTGGCAGAACTTGAAGGACTGACTTTAGTTTCAGTTGGCTTTTGGCGCGCGCGGCGTTCGGACGTGTTCTTTTTGCTGGGAGGACTCCCTTCGATTTGGGGACTTTAGAAGGAGGAGGAACATCTGTGCTCGGTGGAGTGGCTCAAGTGGCTTTCGGGTGGGAGAAGGAGGAAGGTCTCAAGTGGCTTGCAGGCAGAGTTTACGAGCCCAGTTGTGTCAGTGTTTGAAGATCAATTTTGTTGCACTTTTTTTTTGTAACGTTTGCGGTAATGTAATGTCGTCATCACTCTAGTGGTTCTTGAAGAGCTTGAAGAGTTCAGTGGCGGAGCCACACGTGTTTGGTGAAATAAGCGGAATAAAGTCGTGGTAAAAAGTGGGACTTCAACTGAAAAAAATATGATAAATATCTCAGAAGACAAGTGAATAATTTCGTCAAAACTAAGGATTACTTGCGAGCAGTCTGGAGTTGTTTTGCACGAATTGAACCAACAAAACGTCGATCATTAGTCATTGTTGCGCGTGGCTACCACAAGGCAGGGAGACCAGACCTTTGCAGCAGCAGCAGTGGTGGGTGGATGATAAATGGTGGCTAATATTGGTTTGTGAATGAACGCCGCTTGGCTGGAGAAATTACTCCTCCGGCGCATTTGTGAAGCATGTGGTCATTCCGTTTACAGTGACTTAATTGTGTTTTGTTGTGCTGTTTAAGTGATTAAGCAATCGATCTTTAAAAATTCTTTTTACTTTTTGAATTAGGATGTTAATTTTTTGAGTTTGAATACTTATTTTGAAGTTAAATAAAATAAGATAAAATATCAAATTTAACATTTAATTTTTAGTTTACTTCATTGTAGTTTTTTTTTAATTTTGTGTCTTGGATCTGATTTTTGATTATTATTTGACAAAAGTATTTAGGATGACAAAAAATATTTCAAATTTTCAATGGAAATTTAAGTGCAATCAATTAAAATCAGTTTCAAAAAAGTTCCCATGTGTTTTGATTCATCTTAGCATGTTTGGGATAATTTTTGAAATTTAAGTGAATTTTCAATGTAAAAAAGCAAAAAGTGTTTTTTTCTTCGTCTAATATTTCTTTTTTTTTTAGAAAACCAATGTTTGCATATAAACTGTACGGGCGTATAATGCATTTCCAATAGTTTTTCCATTGAAATGGTAAAATTCTGGCTTGTAATTTCAATTGTTATATTTTTGCCCCCGTCGACCTCAGCCAGAGCCGAGGGACAAACACTTTGAAAAGCATCGGGTTAATTTAAATACGATTTTTCTCGAATATATCAAAACGCTTTATTTATTTGAGCAACATATTATTTAATGCCAGTAAGATCAATTGATTAAAGAATGTTGTGCAGAGAATGTTTCATTACCAAAATAATTTACTTTATCAAAGTCGAGAGGGGAGGCAAAAAAATAACAAGCCATGGTATTACTATTTGAATGAAAAAAAAAAAAAATGATTTAGAAAGAATTTTACACACACAATTTACAATCATTAGTTTTCAAAAAATCAAAGCATATGTTGTTTGCCACCTAATTTTTCGGACCTTTTTTGATGGGAGGGAGGAAGGGGGGGGAATCGACATAAACTTTGAAGAATAGTTACAACGGCCTTATTTGATTAAAAATACATGAATAAGCATTATGCAACGTATTGTGATCAAACCTATTTTGTTTTGCAGCTCCATTTTTAGGGAAATCTTGAAAAGAAGGTACAATGATTTTTTTTCTTGGTTTATCGTATAAATTACATTCGATTTTATACGTTGTTCGAAAAAAAGCAAATTCACGTATGGTTAATACAGTTTTGGTTAACAAGTTTCACGTCACGGTATTACAAATATTTTATCTGAAAAAAGCATTATATATATGGTTATGGTTTACCATATATATATATATATTAGGGTGGGTACGGATTTTGAAAAGTTCTCGTAAAACCACGTGATTGTAAAATTTGTACCATAACATTTTTTTGTCTTATTTGGAGGTTTACAATACAGCTAAATAGTATCAGGATCACCATAAATTTTAATTCTATGGTTCAAAAAGTAATAAAAAGTATTTTTTATAGGCAATGCTAGTCCACGTGGTAGCTGTTTGACA
Organism: Culex pipiens pallens; assembly: GCF_016801865.2. NCBI lineage: Eukaryota > Metazoa > Arthropoda > Insecta > Diptera > Culicidae > Culex > Culex pipiens. The sequence goes on from NC_068939.1 coordinate 143,422,935, forward strand.
TGTGGCGTCGCGGTGTTCATCAAGCATTCATAGCATGCTAAGGAAAATTTGATGCTTTTCTGGGGAAAACCGTTGGTTCCGAAAACCCCGGATGTATTGCCGTTGAGCTCGATGGGGGTTGAACGCATCGACCTGGTCTCTTAGGGAAAGTTGTTCTCCAGACGATTCCGCTCATTTCTGGCTATCATAGAAGTTTCTACATGTTTTCCCCAGGCCTGTAGGAGCGAATGAACGAAAATTCAAAATTTCCCATAGTAAATTCCATGTAAACTTGAACTCGCTTGAGACAAGCCAGTTTTCAACCAAATGAGCTGAAATTTGGCGTGAGAGTCCCTATGGGTATGCCCTACAAGGGGAACCACACCAGAACTTGATCTGAGAACTTTTCAAAATCCGTACCCACCCTAATATATATTTGCAGAAAACATAAAGTTTAACAACATTTTTTAATGAGAATCAAAAGACTTTTCACGAAACTTTGCACCATAATATTATTGTTTGGTTGAATATGTACTTTTAAGAGTAATTCTTCAAATCAACTTTTCTTTGTATTTTTATGTTATTTGAATGAAACTTTTTTTCAAGCATTCCCTATGTCGAAAGAAGCCATTTTACATCATTTTTTCATGTAAGTTTGTATTCTGTATTTATTGTAGAAAATCTACAATAGATTTCAGAAGTTTTTTCACTGAAAATTATTTTTGTTTTGTCCCTTGCTTTCTAGGAAAATGAAATAAATTTAGCATTGGACTTTATGACATTTTACCGAAGATTTGAAAATTTATTAAATTTATTGTTTAAATAAATGACCAGATTCTCAGATAAATTCTAAGAAATATTTTTACATTACAAAACAAGTTATGAAGTGTTTAGTATTTTGTGATATTTGAAGCATTTTTGTTTAAATTTTGCTTCTAATTTTTTGTTGTTTTCTTAATTTTTTACGTTAAACGTTTAAAGTACAACACATTTTCAACCGTAGAATTAAAAACAAAAAAAAAACAAAAAAAATTACTTGAGATGCTTCAAACATCACAACAGTTTCTTTTTTGTTAGAAGATTTCTATGAATTTATCTACACAGAAAAAAATTATGGCAATGTTCATCAGGAAATGGTGACAGATTTTGGGGCGAAAAAATGTGTAATATTACATCAGGAATTGATGAATATTCTTCAGTTTTTGATGAATATTCATCAGGCTCACATTTTTAACACATTTTTAATGTAATCTTACTCAAAAAAGAGGGAATATTCAACCTATTATATTTTCAACCTACCAAAAATCAACTTTTTTTTTGCTGTGTAAGAATCTCTGAATTTAAGACATTTGGAATAACCCTGTTTACGAGGCTTTAAGTTCTTGTTTTCGATCAAATTCACAATATTTTGGACATAAAGAAATGAATTATATTTTAGACAAGATTCACTCATGGCATTCACAGAAAAAAAAGTTGAGTTTTGGAATGTTGAAAATTTGGTAGGTTGAATATTACCACTTTTTTTGAGTAATATTACATAAAAAATGTGAAACTGATAAATATTCATCAAAAACTGATGAAAATTCATCATTTTCTGGGGTAAAATTAATCATTTATTTTGCCACAAAATCTGTCACCATTTACTGATGAATATTACCATCATTTTTTTTTCTATGTGTTGTATTCCCCCTGTGGCAAAAGAACTGACTGTGTAAAAATGATCGAATAATCTCAAATAATTTTTAAATGCAAAATCGGATTTGGATTCCTAAAGTACATTATAGAAATTTCATTAAAATTCTCTGCATTACTGGTGAATCCACGAAAAGTTTGTTTTGCAAAAACAAAAATCACAGATTTTATAATATTTAGAAAAATATAATTTTTGTGTAGACGGATGTAAAACCATTACTCAAAATGACTTCTTTGGTCGTAAGGGAGGTCCATTCACAGTTTTTTTTATGGTATTGTAAACAGGAAACAGAATAAATAGTTGGTGAAAAGTGCCTTTTGAGCGCTTCTTGCATAAAATATGTTGCTTTTAATCTAAACTAAAAATCGTATTTGTTAGAAATTTTGTAGGTTAGGAAATTATTTTTTCTAGACTCAAAAGTCACTTAATTCGACTAAAATTTGTATTTGTTTTTTACAAAACACATTAACAAAAAACAAAATCTGATTGCGATAGGTTCAAAATCAATCTAAGAATTAGATAATTTGGAATGATTGGATTCAATTCTTTTGCTTCCTTGGACCTTAATATAAATCTACTTTAGGATGGCTTTAATTAGGAATCAAAAATTCTAGTCAAAAAATTATAATTTCTTGTTTTGACATGTTCTGGCCAGGCTATACTATCATAAACAGAATTAAGTTTACCGTATCAACCTAAACAAAGTTGGAAATCAACAACCCAAACAGAAGAAAATACAAGCCACACACCTGAGGTAAACCTGTGTGCAAGAACCGTCGAACGCGACTTGCAGAACCAAGTTCATCATCTAATGTACACCGAGAGTTAGCTGAGAGAAAAGACCTGCAGAACCGTCGAACAAGAACTCAGTTTGACGTCGTCGTGCTATCTTGTCGCAAAGTGACAAAATCTCAGAATTGAATTAGAATTTGGGGGATTTGTGAAGGTTCTAAACTCAATTTGGCCCAAAAGACACGTACGACAAGTTAGTACGACGGCGTAGAGTTCCTCCCTCGCTAGGGGAGGCAAACAGATAGAGCAAAAAAAAAGGAAGATGTCATAAAACGTGTCGGCCCAGGTGGAATCTAATTATTCGTGGCAGCGGTAGTAATTCAAAGTGCTGTGTTTGCATGAGTTTCATTTTTTTCTTCCCCTCTAGCCAGTGAATAGTGTAGTGATTTAGGGAGCAAAAAAAAAAAAAAACCGGAGAAGGAGTATAACGAGATTTGCCGACGGTCCGAGATTGGGACAAGTGAGTCCCGTTCTAGGTAGACCAAGTGTTTGTAACTTGTTTTCGTGTTCATGGTGGGTGGATGCTGGTAGTGCAGTGAGTTTTTATGACCCAGCTCGCAGCGAGGTTCTGCCAGGGGATCTCCCATTAGTTGTGTACATTGTTGAATAAGACAAGAATTCATAATTGTGTCCAGCGAAAAACATTTGGAATTGTTGTTTTTGGCGCGCAAGCAGATAAACTTATGGTAAGTGGATTTTTGTGACAACTTTAATCTTTCTAGGAGATATCCTTGCAACAAGAAGAAATATATTGCAAAGAATTTAAAAAATATTCAACGCGAAAAAGAATGCAAAATTATTTGTAAATGCTTACATGAAGAGAATTTAATCACTTGATCACTATACAAAGTTGTACCAAAGTAAACGACACACAGTTTGAAGCTTTTATTAAATTTTATATGAATCAACAAATCAAATTATTTGCTCTACCGCATTGCCTTGGCGTTCTCGATTGCGAGATTCCTACTCGAAACTAGGTGTCCACCCCGGGATTCGAACTGACGCCCTTTGGATTGTGAGTCCAACTGCCTACAAGCGACTCCATCGAGAAAGGACCCAGGGAGACGACTCCTACACCTGGTTTGAGCTATCGACTTAACCCTTTAGGTTAGACCGGGCCAACGTTTACTTCCCCATCCGACGGAAGGCGTGGTCTAACAAATCTCATCTCAAATGCCACCGGGACCTTCCGGGATGGAATCTTTCAAAAGTTGCAAGAATTTTACAACTTATTTTTTTTTATTTTCAATATTAAATTGATATTACTATTTATTTTGTCTAACTTTTTATTAATATCTATGAATAAATAGAAAAAGGATATTGTTTGCTCATGTTTAAGTAGAGCAGTTTAATGGAGTGAGTGACAACCTTTTATTTTTAATTAACATTCCAACGCCCAAGGCTCCAAAAAAGTTGGAACGGTAACTTCAACTCAATGGTTCTCGGGCATAACTCAACCAATTAAGATGATTCTTCTTTCCAGTGATTTGTTAGGATGTCTAGATGATTTTAGAACTTTGCAGAACTTAATTTGATCAAATATGTAATTTTTGCGATCAAAAACATCGTTCCATTTTTTTTTTCGCGTGTAAAAAAAATTCGCCAAAAAATCCGCGGAGCCAGTCGTTTTAAAAAAGGTGGAACGATGTTTTCGGTCGCAGAAATTACAGATTTGTTCAAATCAAGTTCTGCAAAATTTTAGGATCATCTAGACATTCTTACAAATCATTGGAAACAATAATCGTTCCGATTGGTTGAGTAATGCCCGAGAACCAGCGAGTTGAAGTTACCGTTCCACCTTTTTTTGGGAGGCTTGGGCGTCCGTGTAAGTTGGGCATGCGTTGGGCGTTCCAGTGTTAAGGACGTTGCAAATATTTTTCAAAGTTTACTACGCCCCCCTTCAGAATTGGTCCGAAAAATCAGGGGGCAAAAAAAAACAATATTTTTTAAAAAATCTTCAAAATTTTAATGAAAATAGAAGTCAAATTAACTTAAAACAATCTATAACGCATTTTTCTGCATTTATAATCACATTTAGCATGTTTGGGCTGGATTAAAAGTATTTTGAATTTTTATAAAATTCCAATGTACCGCAATTTTTTTTTGCAAACATTTTTTTTTACAATACTTAGGTATTTTGAAAATTTATGATTGCAAAACAACTGGGCAGGTGTAAAAGCATTTTTAAACACTTTGTTCATTCAAATGTTGAAACCTTGGCTCGTAAATTCAATGTTTAAACTTTTTAATTTTTTCGCTTTCGCATTCGCTTTGAGACATCGTCTTAGAGCAAAATTAATTATTTTGTCAAAATTTTCCCATAGTTTCGAAGGAATTTGATAAAATACAGTAATACTAAAAGAATACCAAAATGTGGTGTCCAACCATTGACAAATTCTGCAATTTTGCTATATCAAACCAATACCTCAAATTGGTATGATACCAAATTTTGCTCTTGCATAATCCTTAAGAAGCAGTATTTGTAGATTCTGCTCGGTTTGTTCTAGAGGTCGTATCGAGTTGCTCCGATTTGGATGAAACTTTCAGCGTTTGTTTGTCTATGCATGAGATGAACTCATGCCAAATATGAGCCCTCTACGACAAAGGGAAGTGGGGTAAAACGGGCATTGAAGTTTGAGGTCCAAAACACATGAAAATTCTTAAAATTGCTCGCATTTCCGTAAAACTTCATCAATTCCAACTCTTTTAGATGCATTCGAAAGGTCTTTTGAAGCCCTTCAAAATGTGCTATAGACATCCAGGATTGGTTTGACTTTTTCTTATAGCTTTTGCAAATTACTGTTAAAAATTGTTTTTTTTAAAACCTTCATAACTTTTGGCAACAGCCTCCAACACCCATACTCCCATAGGTCAAAAGTTAGGGAATTTCATGGACTATAAACCTACGGCATTAACTTTTTGGCCAATCGCAGTTTTTCTCATAGTTTTTCGATTTTTCTAGAACAAACATTTTACAACGTTAGTTTTTGCTCTGTAGGCCTCCATAGCGGCACTTTTTGGTCTCAATTTTGACATATTCGGAATCCTCAGAAAAATTGATTCGAAATTTTGAAGTGAAAATAATTGTGCAGAGGAAGAAATTAGTGTGAATTGGATAGCATTTCTTTTGTTGTGTACGGGAAAAGTGCAGTTATCAAAGAAAATCGCATTTCATGGCAGGAAAAGTTAATTTAAATTGTTGTGGAAGCTCCGAGTTTCAGTCGCCGTCAAAATCATTCGATTACAGCAGTACGTTATTTGATCGCTGCGGTACGCCTGTGTGGAATGGAACGATTCCTAAGGGTCAAACTGTCAAACCCGCAAGGCTAACTACGATCTCACTGTATAAGTGTGAAAGTAGTGAAAAGTTTGTTGTTTACGTTCTCACAAAAGCTGTGAAAAAAATAATTGGATGACAATAATTTATTCAAAATTGTGTAATTGTGAAAAATTGTACATTGAAGTGGAGAAGAAAATGCCTACGCGAAGGACGTAGCTGAATATCCGGCCCTAGATCGTGAAGCAGCAATGTGTTAAAATAATTCCAGCTACATTCGACTTCGCTGTTTGCCCCGAGCAACAACATCGCACAGGAGGTGCTGGCGCAGATCATACAAGGCAAATAAGGAAGAGCTAGAGGAGAAAAGCTGATAAAGCTAAGAGAGTTGGAATTGATGAAGTTTTACGGAAATGCGAGCAATTTTAAGAATTTTCATGTGTTTTGGGCCTCAAACTTCAATGCCCGTTTTACCCCACTTCCCTTTGTCGTAGAGGGCTCATATTTGGCATGAGTTCATCTCATGCATAGACAAACAAACGCTGAAAGTTTCATCCAAATCGGAGCACCTCGATACGACCTGTTTCACATCGGTGAAAAACTCGCTCTTAAGACAAATTTTGAAGGGTCCAGAAATACCAAAATTTGGTAGTGAAACCAGAGAAAGGTACACTCAGTGTGGGTTGTCACTTTTTCGTTTGACACTTTTTTAGTTTGTACCCCAGGGGTGCTCAAAGTTTTTGGAGGCCGGGCCAAATTTAAAGCTCAATTGAGCTTGCGGGCCAGATTTACTAAATAATTTTAATTTAAAAGACTGGAAAATACATCTATAAGTTGATTTTTTATTTATTTTTTGAACATTTTCGGTAATTACAAATAATAGTTTTGTATTTATATTTCAAAGTGGTGACATGTAAACTGATCAATTTATGTAACGGGGTAATTTTATCTTTAAATCGAGTGTGACTAATGAAAAATCTTTTAGAGCTAGAATTTCAATGATAGAAAATGTTTTAAGCAACCGTAAAGTTAAACTGCAATCATTATTTTCAAAAAAAAAAAAAAGATTCGACAATTTTTTTTACGAAAAAACATTGATTCATCGAAAATTTACAAAAATAAAATTTATTTTTAATAAACCCGAACATACTCAAATGATTCTGAACGAAGAGGAAATCATTTTTAAATGATTTCAGCTGATCGTACCCAGCTGAGTCGTACCCTAAGTACCTAAGTGATTTTTCGATTTTTTATAAATATTTTTGCTCCTTGTTTTTTGAGCCAATTTTTAATAATCGGGGAGGGGAGACTTTTTAAAATATTTGCAATAGCCTCGATCCTCCGATTTCAACATTGTGTCTACCTGAATCAGATGGTAGTCAATCAGATTCTTTATCTAACTGTCATGAGCTCGAATCCCGGTTTCCAAGTTAGTTTGAGGGTCAGTTCATAAAAGGGTCATTATGACTTTCAAATTAATCTAGAATACTTATATTTTTAGAACAATTACAGGTTTCTACCTAAGTCAAATTTGAACGTTTTATAAATATTTTCAAAAATGTTTGATGAAAGTTTTCACGATATTTATTAGTTTCACTCACATTGAACCGTGTGAAATTGTTTTAATTAAAAGGATTTTTTGACAAAATATGTGTGTCCTAAAATGGGGATCAAAATACTGATAAGTCATTAGCTTTTTTATTAACAAAAAATATAAAAGATAAGCATAAAAATGTTTAAAATAAACCTTAATTTAAAAAAAGCATAAAATCACTTAACAAGAGGTCAACGGGCTATTTTACGTGATCATTCAAAGGTGGTCCGCGGGCCACAAAAAATCACCTCGCGGGCCACTTTTGGCCCGCGGGCCATACTTTAATTGTACCCCATTGTTTGGTCAAAGTCAATCTTAAAAGTCACTTTTTACACGGCGCTCACGCACATTATTAAAACAAACGTTTGATAGTGTGTGTGAACTCCGTGTAATAGGGTTGTCAAACAGAAAGAGACCCCGTTCGTTTGACAATATTTGGTGTCAAACCATCGGGGTTTGAGTGTATTATTACACATTTCCCTTGTTTTTTACCCATGCTCGGGACGGAGTTTTTTCGTTTTTTTTTTATTGATTATCTCAGTATTTAAATCGAATTGTGGTGATCTGTGTAGGTTAAAAATGTGAGGCATTGTGAGCTGCACAAAATGGCGTTCTCAACTCAAATTAGTTCAAATGGCACGTGCGAAGAGATAGCACGATAGCGACCATATATTATTGAGAAGGCATATTAGTTTTGACTAATTCCACTAAATATTTTCTTAGGTTGACACCACGCAGCTCAAAAGAAATTTCATCAAAAGTTGTTTCAAACTCCCTTCCAAAACCCCAAAAGTTGTCCTTTCTGGCACATTTCACGTTTGGACTAATTTACAGCCATCCTTCATGCACCTTGACCGCGCCGAAACAATGAACAAATTTAATAATCGTTTGCAAGTCTGCCCTGCCCCATGGAAGAAATCTTTTTTTCTTCTTCTTTTTTCCAAGAATCAGCTTTTATGTTCACATCATTGAGCTACTTACAGCTCTTCCTGGATCGGTGACGACGACGGGCACGTCGTCCTTATTTGGTCCTTGAATTAATTAAGTAGGTATTTCAACTTCGTTTTCGCATTTTTTTTTAGCGAAGAACTTTTTTTTCTCAGATTCTATTTTCACCTTTTCAGTCTGTTCTGCCCTTTTTTTAAAGATGATGGGATGGTTTTGTGTTTCAGGGAGAAGGTGGGTGTTCCAAAACGAGGACCAACCACACTCTGAGGGAGCACACTTTATTTTCCGGGGCATAATTAAAATTCTTTTCGCAAACACTTTTTAATGGACTTTGGGGTGGGGTTGTTTTCATTCGACTGACTTTGGTGCGGAAAAAGTTTTGCCTTTCGTGGGAAACCGGGAAATGTAATCCCATCATTTAGCGCTCGCTGCACTGCAGGTTGTCGATCGTGCAAAGTTGTAAACTGTTAGTTGGAAGTCTGGGGAAGATTTGTTGAAGAGGTTTTTGATAAGTTGATTGAATTTATGGCAAGAATAATTAATTTCGTGAAGATTGTAATTTGATTTTAATTATAAAATGCTTTTAAAGGGATGCTTACATGTTTATCGGCCAAATTTAATTTTTTGAATCTCTTTTGAGGTTAAAAAAACATTTTCCACTCCCTAAATGCTGAAATTTGTATGACTGACTTAGTTTCACCCCCCAGACTCAATGTCACTCCTGATAACAATTTTTGATGATTTTGATGAAAGCACGAAATTAAGTTGCTGAAAGAAAATAATAAATTTGTTGAGGTTTTTTAATTACTATTATTCTTTTAACTTTTCCAAATTATCAAACTATTCAAGCTTTATAAAAAATGGTTCCATGATGGTTCTCGAGCAAACTTCCCAATGCATCAAAAGCAAAGGAAGTACAAAAATAGACCCTAACACAAATGATGCCTTTCAGTCGCTTCCAAAAATAACACCATCCCTTTAAAAACATCGTCGAATCAGTCTCAATCAAGCCCAAAAATAAAAGGAGCGAAGAGGGGAGAAAAACAAAACTTTTCCTTTAATGTTGCTTAAATGGGGCTTCCCCGACCCCATCCCGCGTCTTGTCTCCATTTCGCCCCAGAAGCTTTTCTTTATTGTCTATCTCTCTCTCCCTCCATCCGGTGGCGGCGACAAATGTCTGCCGAATCTCGTCTACTGTCCTTGCTGCAGATTTGAACGGTCTTGTGGTAAGAGATATTGCAGCCGAATAAATTAAAACCGTGGAGACGCGCGGTAGTTTGAGGGATCCAGTCAATGAGGCAGAACTAAACCGCGGGCGTCCCCACCGTTCAGCGGTTGGGACTAACAGCTTTAAGTGGGAATTATTTTTGAGAAAGTTAGCTTGTTTTAATTGTATTCAAGGTTTCTCCCAAGCAAGGTTTGTTTTACAAGTCGACGCTGTCGTACGGAGCCTTTTGACGTTCCGAGAAAAACACGTTTAATGTAAACAATAACAAACACGTTTTGTTTGGTTGCCGGAGTCCCGAGTTATAATTGAAAATGTTTACGGTAGTCGAGCTCGTACTTGTGTCGTACGCGTTCTGACCTGAAATCCCTTTAACCAATTGTCGCACTTACGTCAATTTTCAGGCTATGTCAAGATAGCATGACCAGATTGAAACTTCGTTCATATGAAAAGTGACAACAAGGAACGGAGTTTTTTTTCGGTTTTTATTGAATATCTCAGGATTGAAATCGAATTTTGGGGATCGGTGAAGGTCTAAAAGTTAACACATTTTGGCCCAAAATGTACGTACAACAAGATTGCACGACGGTGACGAAGTGAAGTTTACACTTACAATTCTGATTCATGGAAATGTCATTAAATATACAATAAGTTAACTTTTGCAAATGCCTATAAAACAAATAATAAATTTGTAAAGGCTTCTCAAAAACGTAAATTTTTGTGAATATTTTAATCATAAATTTTCGCATACTTTTTTTAAATGCCTAATAAGCATAGGAAACCCATTCCACTTAGAGGAAAAGTACTCTAGGGTTAATGTTTATGCTTAAACTTGATTAAGATTATCTTACAATAATTTAGGTTTTACATCAGGGGTGCTCAAAGTTTTTGAGTAGCGGGCCAAATTTAAAGTTCACATAAGCTTGCGGGGCAAATGTGAAAAATGTGAATTTAAAAAAAATATTAACATTATTTCGAACTATAAAATTTTAGAAAACCTTCATCAGTTTAAGTTTTTTTTTACATTTTCGTCATTTAAATATTCGAGAACAAAAAATGTAAATTTTCAACAGTTTTATTCAATTGGTTAATTTAAAAAAATAAAAAATAACCAAAAATAAGCATAAATATTGCACTGTTAATGCCTCAACCAACAGATCAGGTTATATAATAACTTTGTAAAAAATGTGTTCCACAGTCTGGTTTAGGTTGATAGATGGTAATTAAATTAAAAAAATTTTGGTGAAAGGAACTATTTTTTCAGGAAATTGGGCATATCTCTGCTTATATTGAACCAAAAGTGATACTTTTTTATGGAACTTGTTCAGAAAACTGTTTTCTACAATGTGATTGATTCAAAAATGTTTTAAAATGTAATGGTGTTATGTGGCAGAGGATTGAAAAAATAATTTTCTGAACCTATTGGGAAATAAACAGTTTATTAAATAAATAATCTATGTTTTGCATTGCAAATATTGGTCAAATATAGTTGGTTAGAGTCCCCAAGGCATAATCATGAAAAGTTTGAGTGATATCAACATGAATGCACCGATTTTCTGTGACTTTTTTGTACAAATATCACATAAAATCGAAAAATAATCTTCATAAAAAAAAAAAAAAAAAAAATGTTGCACCAGACCCCCCGACGAAATATTTCGGTATACCCCGTAAAATGTCGAGAAAGAGCTCTTTTTTCACGGTGCCAAATATCAGACATACCGAATTTTTTATCATTTGTTTGTTTTAAAAAACACACCGTGTACTTGGAAAAAATTAGTAACTTTATTTTTGAGATTTTTCTATAATAATTCCTAAAGTTTCAAACATATTTCAATAAGTTTCGGCCAGCCTGTATCAGATGTAACGTACTCAATTGATAATCCAAATGTCATGAGTTTGAATCCCTAGGTGGTCGGTTTGTAATTTCAAAACAAGTTTGGGGCTCAGTCTATAACAATGACTCGTCAATTAATCTAAAAAGTTCCCTAAACCTTAATTTAAATAATTATAAAATCTCTTTAAAGGTAGTTCAAAGGGCCATTTCACACGATCATTCAAAACGGGTCCGCGGGCCACAAAAAAACACTTCGCGGGCCACATTTGGCCCGTGGGCCATACTTTGGTCACCCCTGTTTTACATACTGAAAAGTTTAATCAGTAGATTCAATGTTTCAAACCCACCTTGTTTGAGTCTCGAGAATCTGAATTAATGAAAATGTTAAGTTAAATGCGGTATTTATTCCTAATTATTTACATCCAAAATAAAGTTTCTGTAACTTTAGAAAAACAAGGACAAATAAAAAAACCGAGATTTGGAAACTTCAGGTGAGCAATTCTCTACCAAAACCGGAAATGGATTTTATTTGTATTTTTTTATTTGGCTCAAACTTTGTGGGGGCCTTCCCTATGACCAAATATGCAATTTTGTGTCATTGGTTCACCCATACAAGTCTCCATACAATTTTTTCTGCTGTCCATACAAAAATGTTATGTAAATATTCAAACAGCTGTAACTTTTGACTGAATTTTCTGATCAATTTGGTGTCTTCGGCAAAGGTGTAGGTATTGTTGAGGACTTTTGAAAAAATAGGTACACGGAAAAAAAAATTTGCAGATTTTTTTATCAACTTTTTTTTTCACTAAAACTCAATTTCCCAAAATACGTATTTTTTTATTTTCGAGATTTTTTGATAAGTGCTTATAACTTTTGATAGGGTTGTCAGTTCTTCAATGTTTTGGACGCGTTAGAAAGGTATTTTGAAAACCTATCCAACGATAGGTCGCATGAGAGATCCGGACAACGTTTTCATCAACATATCATTCTTTTTACAATCTTCCGGACTTTTGTTAAAATCGTTTTTTAGCATATCTTTTGAAGTACTTAACTAAACTGCATAATTTATAAAAGCGACTTATGGGACCCCAAGACGGATCGAATGAGGCCAAAACGGACAAAATCGATTCAGCCAATGTCGAGATAATCGAGTGACAATTTTTTGATCAACATCCCACCACACACACACATTTGCTCAGGATTTGATTCTGAGTCGATAGGTATACATGAAGGTGGGTCTAGGAGGTCTAATTGAGAAGTTCATTTTTCGAGTGATTTTATAGCCTTTCCTCAGTAAAGTGAGGAAGGCAAAAAACACAAACCCAGTTGGTTCTGAATTGCTCTCTCACGTTCTTTCACTGCGGTTTTCGGAGAGAACGAAAGACTCCACGGTGAGAACGCGTTGTCGAGGAAAAAAAAAGAGACGGTCGCGGATACTCTCTGATATTTGGGTGCAAAAATCCTCAAGTGATAGCTTTTTCTTTCACTCATTTGAAACAGTGAGGCTTTGAACATTTTGATTTTGTAATTTGGTACCGTAAACCACGATGCCTCTGATAGGCTTTGCACCTGCAACGGGCAGTATGATTCCATGATTCCAAAGCATTCCGTAAGTATTTAATTTAACTCTTAATTTTCCCGCGGAAAATCTGAAATCTATTAAAGTCACCACCCTAGCTATCAATGTCATGTTTAATTTACCTCTAACTTAAAATTGAATTCGGAAGAAAGCAAACCTCTCATCCCTTTAATTTCTCTTGCGCAAAATACCCAAAAACTTAATTTCCAGATTATCAAGAGGAATTTAATTTTACCAGTGAGCAATTCTGGCCCAAAGCTGTAAATTGCTTCTCCTTGCTATTTTGTTTGTTGAAAAAATGTGTGAGAGCATGCTTCATGATTGAAACAACAAAATTGCATTGTTAGTTATTTCATACTAGCCTCCAAACAATTTTGATAGCTTTTTGTTTAAATTGAAATGTTAATATTGTAAAATGTATTTCTTTGGAAATTGTTTTCTGATCGTTTTGGTGATTTCAGCAAAGTTGAAGAGTTTAAGTTAAAGAGAACAGTTCTGAAAAAAAGTTGAACACAAAATAATTTTTTTTTTGATCTTCACATACTTAAAAGTTGGGCTCTTAAAAGCGTCGTGATAGTGCAATCTGGTCATGTGTCGCTTTTATTTAAACTAAAATTAACAGTAGTCGCAATTTGCAGGGTGTAATTAAGTAACACAATCTAAACGGAACTACATTTAAATTGTAAGAGTGGATTTTCTTGGGAAATAGAAATGATCATCGTGTTTCTCAGACGATAAAGCAGGTATTAGACTGTGACTAACAAAAAACCAACTCGCTCAGTCGGTTTGGCAGTTTGCCTGCAATGTTTGTTTGCAGAAACGCAAACCTGCATACATTTTGTGTTGTTGCGAGTCAAACACAAAAAAGTGCGAACTTGTTCGTTTGTTTATCATAGTCTAATATCTGCTTTAAAAAATCTGGTCGGGCAAATTGATGTCTCTTGTTATAACGAATTTTGAATGTTTTATAAATTTCATATAAATACGGTCCCGGTGGCATTTTTCGAGCCGAGATTTGTCTGACCACGCCTTCCGTCGGATGGGGAAGTAAATGTTGGCCCCGGTCTAACCTAAAGGGTTAGGTCGATAGCTCAGTCCAGGTGTAGGAGTCGTCTCCCTGGGTCCTGCCTCGGTGGAGTCGCTGGTAGGCAGTTGGACTCACAATCCAAAGGTCGTCAGTTCGAATCCCGGGGTGGATGGAAGCTAAGGTGTAAAGAGAAGTTTGCAATTGCCTGAACAATCAAGCCTTCGGACACCTAGTTTCGAGTGAGAAACTCGCAATCCAGAACGCCAAGGCAATGCTGTAGAGCGAATAATTTGATTTGAAATGATGTAGACCATTTTGCTAGCCAATAAGAGTCACTATTTCCGATTAGTTCGTAAGTAAGTTAACACGCTACTCCAGGCATTTGCTTTTGAAGTGCAGCTGCATTTCACTATTTAACCACACTGCCTATAGCATTTGCTCGCACCCACGCCAAAAAACCCCTCTCTTTCAACCTGTCGATTTTGACGGATCTCAAGCGGTTTCGAATTATAGGGCTAAAATTAGTTTTTGTTTACAAAGGCACCCTGTTGTGGCCCCCCTACCCAGCCGGTAGTACGGTGAATTGCATCGCTCTTTACAATATTTTCAAACATTTCCGCAGTTGCTTTTACGCTGACTTACGTTTTACACTTTTGCCGTTTGAGCGACACTGGCCTGTCGAGAAATTTAGTTGGAAATTGATGAACCCTTGAATAATGTGTACAGAAAAAACATTGTAAAGTTTTTCGAAGAATTTCAACAACAGCAAATAAAAAATATCCAAATTATATTATTTTGTTATTTATCACAACAGTAAGAATGATGGCTATATTTATCATTTTACAGTGTTGGAATAGACAACCCTCACTCCGCCCATATAACTATAATGTTTGCGTAAACAACTAAACTGCAGTCTGCAAGCAGTGCTCCAGTCTCCAGACCTAGTTGGATGCAATTCAACTGCAACTGTTTCGTACTCGTACACGCGGGAGATAGCAGCAGTAATGAGGCAGCACTAGTGGCAGAGAGCAGTTTAGTTAAGCAAAAACAGATAACGTTTGACATGATTTATCGTTTTGGTGTGTAGGCACTGAATGCTGCTTCATTAACTTCAAAGTGTTCGAAGATTAGCCAGTTTGAAGTGGACGTACTAATTATTGGACAATGCCTTTTGAAGTTCCACAAAAAAT
The DNA here is from genome assembly GCF_016801865.2 of Culex pipiens pallens. Lineage (NCBI taxonomy): Eukaryota > Metazoa > Arthropoda > Insecta > Diptera > Culicidae > Culex > Culex pipiens. The sequence continues at coordinate 143,438,073 of NC_068939.1, forward strand.
CGATCTTATAAAGTCACACTTTGTTTTACAATACCTGTAATTCATGAACGACGAAACGTCTTACTTTTCATTGCAAAAAAAAACACAAATATCAGAATACCCGAACAGACGGAAATAACTAGGGAATAACATTTTTTGATATTTGAAAATACTAGGCCAATAACATTTTATGTTATTTATAACAAGATTTGTTATTCGTCGTTATGAATTTTTTGTTGTTGGATTGTTATTGTAATAACAGACTAATAACATTTTTTGTTATTCTTCGAACAAATCTTTGTTATTTTTTTTTGTTATTTTAACAACTAATCCGATCATCCCAATAACAGTTGGAGTTATTCTTCCATAACAAAAAATGTTATTCCAAAGTTGTTTTGGCTTTCAACCAATATCAGACCAATAACAAATTTTGTTATGATAACATAAAATGTTATTAAACACTTATGCAAAAATTTATTTTTCAAGAAGATTCCATAAGGGTAATTCTCCGCCAACTCACACAGCAGTTGCCCCGACCCCTCTTCGATTTGCGTGAAACTTTGTCCTAAGGGGTAACTTTTGTCCCTGATCACGAATCCGAGGTCCGTTTTTTGATATCTCGTGACGGAGGGGCGGTACGACCCCTTCCATTTTTGAACATGCGAAAAAAGAGGTGTTTTTCAATAATTTGCAGCCTGAAACGGTGATGAGATAGAAATTTGGTGTCAAAGGGACTTTTATGTAAAATTAGACGCCCGATTTGATGGCGTACTCAGAATTCCGAAAAAACGTATTTTTCATCGAAAAAAACACTAAAAAAGTTTAAAAAATTCTCCCATTTTCCGTTACTCGACTGTAAAAATTTTTGGAACATGTCATTTTATGGGAAATTTAATGTTCTTTTCGAATCTACATTGTCCCAGAAGGGTCATTTTTTCATTTAGAACAAAATTTTTCATTTTAAAATTTCGTGTTTTTTCTAACTTTGCAGGGTTATTTTTTAGAGTGTAACAATGTTCTACAAAGTTGTAGAGCAGACAATTACAAAAAATTTGATATATAGACATAAGGGGTTTGCTTATAAACATCACGAGTTATCGCGATTTTACGAAAAAAAGTTTTGAAAAAGTTGGTCGTCATCGATCATGGCCGTTCATGGTCACCCGCGACAGACACGGACGACGAAACAAAGAGAAACGCAAAAAGTAACTTTTTCAAAACTTTTTTTCGTAAAATCGCGATAACTCGTGATGTTTATAAGCAAACCCCTCATGTCTATATATTAAAATTTTTGTAATTGTCTGCTCTACAACTTTGTAGAACATTGTTACACTCTAAAAAATAACCCTGCAAAGTTAGAAAAAACACGAAATTTTAAAATGAAAAATTTTGTTCTAAATGAAAAAATGACCCTTCTGGGACAATGTAGATTCGAAAAGTACATTAAATTTCCCATAAAATGACATGTTCCAAATTTTTTTACAGTCGAGTAACGGAAAATGGGAGAATTTTTTAAACTTTTTTAGTGTTTTTTTCGATGAAAAATACGTTTTTTCGGAATTCTGAGTACGCCATCAAATCGGGCGTCTAATTTTACATAAAAGTCCTTTTGACACCAAATTTCTATCTCATCACCGTTTCAGGCTGCAAATTATTGAAAAACACCTCTTTTTTCGCATGTTCAAAAATGGAAGGGGTCGTACCGCCCCTCCGTCACGAGATATCAAAAAACGGACCTCGGATTCGTGATCAGGGACAAAAGTTACCCCTTAGGACAAAGTTTCACGCAAATCGAAGAGGGGTCGGGGCAACTTTTCCCGATTTCGTGTGAGTTGGTAGAGAATTACCCATAACACTTTCTGTTATTTTAACAGTATTTGTTATTGAAATGGCATGAATTTTGTTATTACCGTCTGCCCGGGTAGTACTTTTCAGCATTCATTTGAGTGCTACAAAGTTCAATTGAAGCACTTGTAGCGAAAAGTAATAATTTTCGATACTGGATTAGAGTTTAACACGAATTTTGACAGCAAATTTCTGTCTCTTTGTTTTTCAATATTTTTGAAGTAATTTGAGTAAAATCATACTTCAACTTTGTCACCCTTTCTTTATAGCTTTCAATCTAATTAGCTTTTATTAGATTGATGTCTTGATTCCATTAAGTAAAGTAAGTTCAATGTGCAGTGAAGCGCACAATTTGGTTCGTTGACTCGATGTGACTTAAGTTCTTCATTCCTGCCATACAAACCGAATCGTTCAATCATACTTTAGAAGCTCCAACCAAACTGCCACCGGGTTCTGCGATCGGTCAAGTGTGAAGGGCAAAGTCCCCCCATAAAGAAGCAATTAATTTATGATCTCAAAAATAGACTAGATACTGAATCGGAAGGCAGCCAAATTGGTTTATTACATTGGTTGGGTTGGCGCTCGTTTTGCGAGGATTTATCACGCGGTGTGAGCCGTAAAAGTTGTTCTGTTGTCGGGCGGGGATTAAAGTTGGAAGTTTTCTTCGCAAAACTAATCGCATCACGGTGGCCTGACAGTCAGTGTAAGCCGTGAGCCGTGTAAATAAACATTGTAGTTTGTGGGGTTTGTGTTTTTTTGGGCGTAAATTAATCGAATGTTTATTCATCACTGATTTTCGGACGGCGTTGATGAAAATGTTAACGAGCTACCATTAAAAGCTGTTTGGATTGGTTTACATTTATATTTATGAATCAGTAAATATCATGAATTCATGAATAATGTTATCGTCTTATAACAATATTTAGTGACTGTGGAATTGAAATCGAGAATTGATATGTATGATCATGTATATCTCATTTTTCATTTTCTAAAATATCTGAATTAAAAAAAAACTTGCCGATGTTGCTGTCGTTACTCATCCAACACCCAAAGTTAAAGAACGAGAGGATAGTCCTCACGAAAAGAAACGTGAGGAAAGCGTTATTTTGCGAGAGTATAGCCCTCTCGCGTGTTCATTCGTTCATTGGAACAGTTCATCCTATTGAGTGGCTTATATGGACAAATGACGAGTCTCGGAACCGGTACTTTTTTTTTGATAGATGAACTTTTATTGAAGATGAACCCATGATTAAAGTACTCTCGGTAATTTCGGGATTTATCCTGTCATTCCACACACAGTACCATTTTACTACCGAATCGTGCTCTTTATCCTCTCGTATACCGATGCCCAGTTGTGGGTGAATAAATACGTTCAGACATTTGTCGTTTTTATTCCTCAATCCTGGTTTGAGGTTGTGGAGGGAGAGGCAACAAAATTGAGCTAAATTTAAAAGCTAAAATAATCTAAAATTTCTGTAAAAATTATTACTACCGTCAGTGGGGGTGACATTGGGCCTGGGGGTGAGATTAGGTCAAAGTTATTTTTTACGGATTTTACCATTTCTCAGGTTCTTCTCAATGAAACTAAATTCTGTTGAAAAGTTTGTGTAGGGGACATCTTAAGATGACCTCGCTTAAAAAAATCTGTCTAAAGTTGAGATACGTTTTGGCCACAAAAAGACCTCTCGAAAAATCATTTTTCTAATATTTTTGTTGGAATTGCTTGAAAACTACCCAAATGTTTGAAAATATCTATTGCGCGTATTCCCGAAAAAGACACGCGGCATACCAGCCTCGAAACGACGCGCCGCTTTTTCGGCAAATGCGCGCTGTCAAATCCCATACTGCGCGTTTTGATTTTGTTTATATTCTTCTTCGAATCGCTTGCCATTGTTGCCAGGTATGTTTTTTATTGCAAAAAAAGGGCAGAAAATCGCTGGCAACAATGTTTATGGCACATTCTGAAATGACGCGCGGCGTGTACCTTTGAAAGAAACGGGTAATACTTCAAAGATTGTAGCATGTCAATACGATTCCCTCGAACAAGAAACACTGTTGGATGACTTGTTTTTTTACCATACACCCAGAACTGGGTATCGGCATACGAGAGGATAAAGAGCACGATTCGGTAGTAAAATGGTACTGTGTGCGGACGGAGAGGATAAATCTCGAAATTACTGAGAGTACTTTACTCATGGTTCATCTTCAATAAAAGTTCATCTATCGAAAAAAAAAGTACCGGTACCGAGACTGGAACCCAAGACCTTCGACATATTGAACCGTGCCTTTACCGTATGGGCCACCATGGTTCGGTAACTAAGTAGTGGTCATTTGTCCATATAAGCCACTCAATAGGATGAACTGTTCCAATGAACGAATGAACACGCGAGAGGACTTTACTCTCGCAAAATAGCACTTTTCTCACGTTTCTTTTCGTGAGGACTATCCCCTCGTTCTTTAACTTTGGGTGTATCGTTGTATTTGAGCACCATTTTATTTTCATTTGACTCAATGTCACCCCAATGTGGGATTGGGTCAATTTTCTAACTATTGGCATTTGAGGTAGTGTTCATCAAAATCCACCATGTTTTGGGAAAATATTAGTAAACTATCTAAGAACATCACCCAAAATTCAGAGTCGTGAGAATCGTTCCCTCAAAATTTATTGAGGGCTCAGTGCCAAAATCGAAAGAATAATGCTATCAACTCACACCATCATAACAAATGTGTTCATTCGTTAATTGAAACAATAAATCTCCAACAAGTGTCATACATCGACATCTGACCACTCCTTAGTCACCAAGCTGTGGTGGCAGAGGCAGTTAAGTCTTAGGGTTAGTAAGTTGAAGGACTCTGGTTCGATTCCCGTAGTCGACACTTTTGGTTTTTTGTTTGACGGATGAACTTTTTTTGCAAATGAACCTCGAGAGAATAGTTCTTTCGCTCATCTCAAGCTGTGTTCTCTGTGTCCGTGAATGGAACCACTATTCTCTCGACTCGAGGCCATTGTTCTCTCGGACCTTGCTGCCCAGTTTTGGGTGTAAATATCAATGAATTCATAGAAATATGTTTTCTTAAAAAGTGTAACGTCTTATTCCAATCTGTGGATTCAAATCCCAATCATTAAAAAAAGCTTCCCATTTGTTATAAAACGCATAAGTTAGCATTTTCATTGCATTTGACATAGTTCAAAATTGATTGTATTGATTGGACTCACGGTATGGAGGAAGCAAAATATTATAAATCGGATACACCCATGGGAGATTTACACGTAGAAAGCTGTGTTACACCTTCCTGATAAAGAATATGTTCGATTCAAAATATTCTATCGGTGAAAATTGCGTTTTTTAGAAAAAAATGTGTTTACCATATAAAATAACATGGGAGGAGGCGCAAGGTAAATTTTAATAATTTGTTAATAAGTCTTTTTACATGCCGTGTTTCAATTTTTTTTACATTTATTCTACCTTTAGAAAGCATAAAATAAAAAAAATGTTTTTTGAGCATTTTTTCCACTTTTTATTTAGTACCAAGCGTCTCCATTAGTATTAAAACACATATTTTCTGAAAAACGCAATTTTCACCGATAGAATATTTTGAATCAAACATATTCTTAATCAAGAAGGTGAAACCCAACTTTGTACGTATAAATCTCCCATTTTTTGTTTTCGATTTGTAATGTTTTGCGCACTCCATACCGTGGGACACCTTAGTTGTGTTGTTAATTTGAATTTGGTTAACCGCGGTGCGTTTTCTTAAAATAATTTGAACTGTCAAAAATCCACCCAAAGCATTTACCGGTGGATACTTTTCTACCACAGTTTTTTGTGTAATCATTGTGGTAGATGCTGGGTAAAATTTGTCCATCTTTTCGAAAAAAATATTTTCAGATTTTTTGAATCAAGACTAACATTTGAAAAGAGCGTTATAGACGGTTTCCACGCGAAATCGACCACTCAAAATCCGGACCATCTCCGATCTTAATAAAACTTTCTGAATCGTTTGTCCTACTCAAATCAACAACTCCTGTGCACTTAGTTTAGTAATTCACAATGGCATTTGAATTTTATGAATTCTTTTAGTTTTAAATTATTGGTAATTACGTTTAAATTGAAAAAATCATATCTTTCGAAGCAGATGTTCAAAAAATCGATCGAAAGTGTGTTTTTACGAAAATCGTGCGCTCTTTTCAATGAAAATATTTCCAAAAGCCGAAACATTCATTTTCGATCAAAAAACAGCCAAAAATCAAATTTTCTTCGAAAATCAAGCTGAATACACCCTTTGATTCAAATTTTGCCATTACCATTCGAAAGAGCGGACAATTTCCCACTTTTCTTCCATAGACACCAAGTTGGAGCGAAAGCGTTTTCGAGTGGTTTGTAAATAAAAACCTTTTTTTGTTTTTTTTAAATTTTTTTTTTTCAAAAAACTAAATTACGCGTTTTATGGCAAATTTTGTAACAGATCCCATTTTTAAACTTAAAATAAAGTTCTGTTTCCGTGTTTTTGAGTTTTTCCTTGACGTACCAGTTTCAAATACATACAAAAGGAACGAAATAATGACTAAAGATAACCAAAAGGTGCACTTAAGGTAACATTTCCTGAACCACTTTTATTATGGAAAAATGTATATCTCACTCGGCAGTGTTGTTAATACCTGCAAAATAGTTTTTTTTCCTATTTTTTCCCCCATATTGTTTTGGTTTTTTGGGTCTTAGGGTGATTCCTGTCGCGTCAGGGCAGTTCAAAGATGACATTTTTTTAATAATCATTGTCAAACGCCGTTTAAACTGAACTCATGCGGATTTTTCCTTGAAAGCCAAATTAGTCACTTTTCTTGTACAAACCGGATAACTTAAGTTGGCTGAAACAATGTCAAGTTGTTTTTGCAAAATCGCCATAATTGCCATTTTAAAGCACACCCTGACGTGCCAGGAACCACCACCCGAAGATTTGAAGCCGATCCGAGCACCTTAGAGTTTGGCCATGCCGTTTGCCTAGAAAACTAAGCGCTTAGCAGAGTAAGTCGCTTAGCAGAATTTTGTAAGATGTTCAATAATTTATAAACGTGTTTTTTTTCCTACAATTATAATAAAATTAAAATCCAACACAGGTCGTCCTGAGAATAATTTAAGTAATAGTAGGACGAAAAGGGAATAAATATCACAGAATTTTACAATTTGCAACTTTTCTATACAAAAATTGCTGTAAATTTTCAGAGATTTGATGAAATAGCATGTTTATTCTGCAAATTCATTCTGGATGTAATTAGCTTCAAATCTACGCAAACAGTTTTGATAAACACGAATAAAGTTGATGTTTCCAGATAAATTTGGAAAATATAGGAAAACAAACTATTTTGCAGGTATTAACAACACTGACTAGTGAGATAAACATTTTTCCATAATAAAAGTGGTTCAGGAAATGTTACCTTAAGTGCACCCTTTTTTTGGTTATCTTTAGTAAATATTTCGTTCCTTTTATATATATTTGAAACTGGTACGTCAAGGAAAAACTCAAAAACACGGAAGCAGAACTTTATGTTAAGTTTAAAAATGGGATCTGTTACAAAATTTGCCATAAAACATGTAATTAAGTTGTTTGAAAAAAAAAAACAAAAAAAAAAACAAAAAAAGGTTCTTATTTACAAACCACTTGAAAACGCTTTCGCTCCAATTTGGTGTCTATGGAAGAAAAGTGGGAAATTGCCTGCTCTTTCGAATGGTAATGGCAAAATTTGAATCAAAGGGTGTATTCAGCCTGATTTTCGAAGAAAATTTGATTTTTGGCTGTTTTTTGATCGAAAATGAATGTTTCGGCTTTTGAAAATATTTTCATTGAAAAGAGCGCACGATTTTCGTAAAAACACACTTTCGATCGATTTTTTGAACATCTGCTTCGAAAGATATGATTTTTTCAATTTAAACGTAATTACCAATAATTTAAAACTAAAAGAATTCCTAAAACTCAAATGCCATTGTGAATTATTAAACTGAGTGCACAGGAGTTGTTGATTTGAGTAGGACAAACGATCTAGCAAGTTTTATTAAGATCGGAAATGGTCCGGTTCAAAATCGTATTTTTATGGTCGATTTCGCGTGGAAACCGTCTATATTGAACGTTTGTCAGGTTTTAACATTGAAAATCGGACCATTAGTTGCTGAAATATCGGCATTAGAAAATTGTGGGTTTTTTGGGTAAGACTTAGAAAACTTCAATTTTCCTGTTTCTTTTTGTTTATGCCACTGTATCTCAGCAATCAGAGGTCCAATCTTCAATGTCTCTTAGACAATTTTATAGCAAAATATTTCCGAAAATGGTCACTCATGGTCACTTTTTTAAAAATCGAAAAACTGCAAATATTTCGCTAAAACCAAACTTTTGGGGGCTATAGAGCAATTCCAGCTCAAATCAGGAATTTTTCTGATACTTTTGTACCCGACCCTCTCCGATTTCAATGAAACTTTGTAGACATGTTATCCTAGGCCTATATAAGCCATTTTTGTGCATATGGAGCAAATAGTACTCGAGAATAACATTTGAGAAGAGCGTAAGGTATTTAAATATTGTTGTGTTTTGTAATTTAAAAATTGCTGTATCTCGAAGCCGTTGCGTCGTATCAAAAAGTGGTCAAAGACAAACTTGTAGGAAATTGGACGGGCTTTCTGAAAAAAATACACTGAAACAAAAATACACGCCACATCTATGAGATTTTTTGATTTTTAAGTCTAAAACTTAAATTTGAAGGTGATGTCACGATTTTTTTTTCGTTCAAAATTTTTGAGGAAATAGCCTAAGATGTTACCAAAAGACTGATGAAAAATGCAGGATGGTATGTCTCTCCTAAAAAAAAACAAAAATCATTTACTAAAACTGTTTTTTTGAAAAGTGGTCTAAACGTCAAAATTTTTAAAAACCGGTAGCGGGAATCGATTTTCCAGACAATTTTACATAAAAGTCTCCGAACTGACCATTGTCCTATGTCCAATCCTTGGGAAGATACAGCGGTTTTAAAAATAAAAATGTTGAAAAAACGGGATTTTCGGTGGTGTTTGATAATTTCTATATGACAGACTTGATTTTTCAGTCTCGTTAATATTTTTAACGGAAAGCTCGTCCAATTTCCCATAAGTTTGCCTTTGACAGCATTTCATTTGGATGTAAGGGTTTACATATATAAGCTTAATTACATTGCTTATAACTGAAAATAGAATATTTTTTTCAGTGTGGTAGAAACCAGGATAGTAGATTTGATTACGTAAATATAAAAACGATATAAATCAAAAAGCTGTCAAAGGCAAACTTATGGGAAATTGGACGAGCTTTCCGGTAAAAATATTTACGAGACTGTAAAACCAAGTCTGTCATATAGAAAATGCCAAAAACAACCAAAAATCCCGTTTTCCAACATTTTTATTTTTAAAACCGCTGTATCTTCCCAAGCATTGGACATAGGACAATGGTCAGTACGGAGACTTTAATGTAAAATTGTCTGGAGAATCGATTCCCACTACCGGGTTTTAAAAATTTTGACGTTTAGACCACTTTTCAAAAAAACAGTTTTAGTAAATGATTTTTGTATTTTTTTTTAGGAGAGACATACCATCCTGCATTTTTCGTCAGTCTTTTGGTAACATCTTAGGGTATTTCCTCAAAAATTTTGAGCGAAAAAAAATCGTGACATCACCTTCAAATTTAACTTTTAAACTTAAAAATTGAAAAATGACATAAAAGTGGCGTGTATTTTTGTTTCAGTGTATTTTTATCAAAAAGCCCGTCCAATTTCCTACAAGTTTGTCTTTGACCACTTTTTGATACGATGCAACGGCTTCGAGATACAGTAATTTTTAAATTGCAAAATACTAAAATATTTAAATACCTTACGCCCTTCTCAAATGTTATTCTCGAGTACTATTTGCTCCATATACACAAAAATGACTTATATAGGCCTAGGATAACATGTCTACAAAGTTTCATTGAAATCGGAGAGGGTCGGGTACAAAAGTACCAGAAAAAATCCTGATTTGAGCTGGAATTGCTCTATATCTTTAAAATGGAACCCTTTTATCAAAAAATCTGTAAAGTACTTTTCGATTGCAAATTCAATGTTATATAAAAAAATGTTTCAAATAATGTTTTGTATGAAATTTCGATTTTTTTTCAAAAATCACTATTTTTCACAATATCATAACTCGGTGGCAGATTTTTTGACCATATTTCTCTATAGCTCAAAAGTTGCGTATTTTTGTCCCCTAAAACATATCAAAAAATCTCGAAAATCAAAACGTATTTTGGGAAAATAAGTTTTTGTAAAAAAAAGTTAATAAAAAAATCGGCAATCGGCATCTCTGTACCTATTTTTTTCTCAATAGTCCTCAACAATATCTACAACTTTGTCCAAGACATGAAATTACCAAAATGGTATGGAGACTTGTATGGGTGAACCAATCACACAAAAAAGCTTCTTTGGTCATAGGGAAGTCCCTCACAAAGTTTCCCTCCACCCCGGGATTCGAACTGATGACAATAGGGGGATGGCGTCGCTATTTTTAGACCACGTTTTCCACTTTTTCTCATCGGAACCGACTACTTTATCGACTTCATTTTGCTGGGCGAGATAGGACGCCGTCTATTTTTAGACGATGACTCAGCACTTTTCCACTCTTGCACTTATAAAAACCAGATGGCAGCACGATGTAACGCCACGTCCCTATGGACGCTTGTTGAATTGTTAGTGAAAGAGCACCAACATATTCTTCTCTTTGGAGTGTTGCTCGGGGACGGGCCAGCATTATATGTGGTGGAGACAACTGCAGACCGCTGAAATGTTTGCATGCGGGCAAAAATGATCTACGGGCAATAAATGTTATAAAATGTGACATTTTCTGCAGCAAATCCACTGTTGCAGATTTTGAGATATATTTTTCCTTTGGGTGCTTCATTACGGTTCCCGGGTATAAAAATAAAAATAGCTGAAATGGGCTTGGTAACGGGAAAAGCCAATTTGATTCTGCGCTGGATGAAATTCACTACGGATAATTTAAAATTTCTGCTTTATTCGAGCGTTCTCCAAATTGCTTGATCTTTTTCCAATTTTGTAATATGCCCATTAGAAATGTAACAATAAAATTATTTAAAACCAACAAAAAACCATTTGAGATATGGTCAAGTCCCTGAAATATATACTGATAAAATGAGATGTTGCGGGATTAAAAAAAAAACGATTTGCTAAATAGTGGCTCTACAGTTTGGTAAAATGTGGAAGGAATATTCAACAATTTTAATATCTATGCAGGTTGTCACTTAAATTGCCGTTTTACTTTATATCTGAAGAAAAAAATATGTTTAAAGAGGTGTCCAAATTACCTCCGCTGTCCTTATTACCCTTAACTCCTAAAATTAGTTAAACAGTTCAAAAATAAAAAAATGGATTTGATTGATCGTAAATTCTGACGGTTTCAGAAACAAATTTAAACATAAACAAATTTAAATATGCATTATTGAGCAGAAATGATTTTAAGTGTATTTAAACAATAATTGATTAATGTTTATGTTTATGATAAAAATATTGCTCAAATACACAGTTTTCTTCTTTTTTGTATGATAAATTAACAGGGGTCTGATTTGCTTGAATATTTTTGCGTTCTTTAATTATTTGATAAATTGGAAACCTGTTCAATTTAACGACATTATTACCGAGCAGCCTTAATTTGAACGTTTAAGCGCTGTAACGAGCGGATTTCCGTTCAAATTATCAAGTTAAATTAAAATGACGCTCTGCGTCCTTTCGTCACGGCCTGTCTATAATTAAACTGAAAATCTTCTAAACAGAAGCCACCCATAAAAGCCGTTGTGTTGTTGGTAGTGAAAAAGCGTTGTTTTCAGCGTTTGCCAACCTACCTGGTTTGATTATATGGTCCAATGTTCTTTGGCAGCCCCAAGGCATCATCGTCAAAAGCATTTTGTTAAGGTGTTGGTGTCTTGTCACAATTGTCATTTGAAGAAAAATCTAAATTAACTTGTTATCTTCTTTGATTGAAAATATCCATAGAGAATTATTTCTGTAATTTAAATTTTAACGATTTTTTTGAAAACTGAAAAAAAAAACACGACCAGACAGCATGCCATCGACGAAGTTTGCCCGTGCTGACGATGATGGTTGGAACAATAGTGTTGGGTGTTGAACAATTACCGGCGGGCGGCTCTCGAATGGCCGACATTTCACACTCTAGTGAAAGTCGATGCTTCTATAAAGGTCTCTCCCCCCTCTTCGATTAATTGTTCTAGCTGACGGTGGCCGACATCAGATGAAAGGGCGCTTTGTTGAGCTTTATTGGCGCTCAAATGCCAAACACTTTTGCCATTGTTTTACGACAAGTATTTGTCATTTTGCAGCCCGAGGACTGTTTTGCGTTCCTTTTTGACTTTAAAATGTTTAATTGTTTTGTTTGAATAGCAGATATATCGAAATTCGACACTGTATTGAGGTTTCATTTAGTATTCTTAAATTAGCTGCAGCAGAAAACTTTAATTTTCCTGTTTTTTTTTGTTTAAGCCGTTGTATCTCAGCAACCAGAGGTCAAATCTTCAATGTCTCTTAGACAATTTAGCAAATTATCTGAACTTTATTTTTTTTTTTTTTTAAGAAATTGTCACTCATGGTCACTATTTTTGAAAATAGAAAAACTGCAAATATTTCGCTAAAATCTAAATTTCGGTGGCTATATTTTGTAAACGGAGCCCTTCATTAAAAAATCTCTTGAGTACTTTTCGATTGCAAATTCAATATTATATAAAAATTATGTCAAATTTAGTTTTTTATGAAATTTCGATTTTTTTTCAAAAATTACAGATTTTTTGACCAGATCAGAAAATTCGCTCAAAAGTTACAGCTGTTGGCATATTTAGTATGGACAGCTGCCAAAATTGTATGGGTGAACTAATGACAAAAATAGCTCCTTTTGTCATAGGGAAGGCCCCAACAAAGTTTGAGCCAGATCAAAAATACAAAAAATAAATTTAGCCGAAATCGGCCGATTTCGGAGAGAATTGCTCTAATTCGTTATTTCAATATTGCTATATCTCAAAGCCGTAGCATCCTAGCAAAAAGTATTCAAAAAAATCATTTACTGAGGTTGTTTTTTAAGGTCTAAACGTCTATTTTTCAAAAAAATCTTTCGCGGAAATCGATTCTTCAGACAATTGTTTTTACCATTTCCAATATTGATCATTGTTCTTAGTCCAAAACAGAACAATGATGTTGAAAAAGGGTAATTCTCTACCAACTCACACGAAATCGGGAAAAGTTGCCCCGACCCCTCTTCGATTTGAGTGAAACTTTGTTCTTAGGGGTAACTTTTGTCCCTGATCACGAATCCGTTTTTTGATATCTCGTGACGGAGGGTCGGTACGACCCCTTTCATTTTTCCAACATGCGAAAAAAAGAGGTCTTTTTCAATAATTTGCAGCCTGAAACGGTGATGAGATAGAAATTTGGTGTCAAAAGGACTTTTATGTAAAATTAAACGCCCGATTTGATGGCGTACTCAGAATTCCGAAAAAACGTATTTTTCATCGAAAAAACACTAAAAAAGTTTTAAAAATTCTCCCATTTTCCGTTACTTGACTGTAATTTTTTTTGGAACATGTCATTTTAAGGGAAATTTAATGTACTTTTCGAATCTTTATTGACCCAGAAGGGTCATTTTTTCATTTAGAACAACATTTTTCATTTTAAAATTTCGTGTTTTTTCTAACTTTGCAAGGTTTTTTTTAGGGTGTAATAATATTCTAGTTATCGCGGTTTAACGAAAAAAAGTTTTGAAAAAAATACTTTTTGTGTTTCACTTTGTTTCGTCGTCCGTGTCTGTCGCGGGTGACCATGAACGGCCATGATCGACGACTACCAACTTTTTCAAATCATTTTTTCGTAAAATCGCGATAACTCGTGATGTTTATAAGCAAACCGCTTATGTATATGCATCAATTTTTTGTAATTTTCTGATCTACAACTTTGTAGAACATTGTTAAACTCTAAAAAATAACCCGGCAAAGTTAAAAAAAACACGAAATTTTAAAATGAAATTTTTTGTTTTAAATGATAAAATGACCCTTCTGGGTCAATGTAGATTCGAAAAGTACATTAAATTTCCCTTAAGCTGACATGTTTCAAATTTTTTTACAGTCGAGTAACGGAAAATGGGAGAGTGTTTAAAACATATTTAGTGTTTTTTTCGATGAAAAATACGTTTTTTCGGAATTCTGAGTACGTCATCAAATTCAATTCAATTCGGTTTTATTGGTGAATAATCAAGATACAATAAGTTCTTTTGAGGTACATAACAGAGTTTTGGAGTTCCTTACAGCTGTGTGTTACATCATAATCCATTTGGGAACAGTTATTGCTTGTAAATAAAGGTGTCACCAAGAGTAAGAAAAAAAAACTTACTAAATTTGCAAGAACGTCATCAAATCTGGCGACCAATTTTACATAAAAGTCCCTTTGACACCAAATTTCTATCTCATCACCGTTTCAGGCTGCAAATTATTGAAAAACACCTATTTTTTCGCATGTTCAAAAATGGAAGGGGCCGTACCGCCCCTCCGTGACGAGATATCAAAAAACGGACCTCGGAATCGTTATCAGGGACAAAAGTTAACCCTTAGGACAAAGTTTCACGCAAATCGAAGAGGGGTCGGGGCAACTGCTGTTGGTGGAGAATTACCCAAAAATGTTGTTGGCAGTTTTTTGTGGTTTTGAACATTTCTATAATTGAGACTTGATTTTCTAGTCTCGAAAATATTTTTACAGGAAAGCTTTTCCAACTTTCCATAAGTTTGCCTTTGACAGCATTTCAATTTAACTTGTTTTTTTTTAACGTCCCCTGAATGTTGTAAAGCCTTTTTCTCAGTTATGAAGAAGGCAATACTGTTTTAACTCGTAAACATGCACGTAACATTAAGGTCGGCACATTCCGTAAAGCTTGATATTCTGTACCAAAGCTGAGCCAACTAAACTTTCGGCACCCCAAACAATAAAAGTTTTTCTCCAAAGGAGGAAAACTTTATCATAAGCAATGCGGCTGAGACTGAGAATAATAATTACGTTGTGCGAAATTATACCGAGAGGTTTTTTTTTGTTTATCGGTAACAATATCAACACAGGTCTTCCTTCCTCAGTCTGGGTTTTATTGTGAACAGACATGTTTAAAATGGCTTCTTGTAGTAATTAAGCTCTATACCTACTTTCCCTTGTAGTTCTACCCTAATGAAGTTTTTCATCTGCAATCCGCTTGCCGCAGAGCGAAAGTTTCAGCACTTAAAATTGTTTATGTATCTCTTCACAAGTTAATTCGAGCCTGTAAAGTTCAGTTTTACGCTTGTCAAATAGTTTTCCACGATATTGTTTTTCCCAGCATCTCTTGCTACCCCTGCAAAAAAAAAAAAAAATGCCTGTCCAAAATAAACAATAACGGTCACGTACATTAAGAGCCCTCCTTCCACACAAAAAAACGCAGACAAACAATGAAACACTTTTGCAGTTTTCAACCGAAAACAAAAGCCGTTTTATTTTTTGTTTGTGTGCAGCAGCTCCGCCGGATCCTGTCGTGGTCAGTCGAGCGTGCAATATTTCGGGAAAAGCACAACAAAGGGCTTTTTTAAGGGCAGAGCATTGTACAACCATCAACCCCTTGCTGTTTGAGTAGGTTGCAACAATTCGGTAGATACATTGTACGTTTGTTGCAGCACCCCGCGGAGAGAACAATCCTTCCGATGGACTGGCTGCGAATGAAATGGTCACGTGAAATGGTGGTACAAGGGCCCTCTTAAAAATAAATTTTAGGTGAAATGACTGCAGGCTACTACAACGAGTTACTAATGGGGCCGCGAACCGGTTGCTGCAGGATCGAAACGGGTTCTGAGAATTGAAGTGCGAAAGAGGTAAATGTTCCTTATTTCGACCTATTACTAATTTCAAGTACAAGTGAATTATTTCGTATTGAATTATCTCGTAATAAGTTTCGTACACAAATTCTTCTGCGAAATTACAACCCCAACAGTAATGTTCCATTAATATTCAAGTGTTACCAAAATTCCAATTGCAGTTTACAATTAAACCATCAACTGTCCCAAGCGACTGCGGTTATCGATTTCCTTCGCTCTCGTCCCCAAATTGGTTTTCCACGGAAATTCACCGTATCGGCCATCTGATGCTGTCGCTAATCTAAGCTGGTTCATCGCGGTGCGATGTGTGCAAATTCCGCCGGATGGATTGAAATAATTCCCGACTACTGTGGGATGTGAAAGGGGATACTTGGTTGTCTTGAACAATATTTGATTAAATAAGTTAAAATTTCAAAAATCTAAAAAAGATGCTCGGAAAGAGTCTGGAATTACATCAAAATGCTAAATTAAAAATCATTTATTACGTGAGCAGTTCTCTCAGATTTCGGTCTTTCGATTTTTTTGCATTTTTTAATCCGACTGAAACTTTTTTGGTGCCTTCGGTATGCCCAAAGAAGCCATTTTGCATCATTAGTTTGTCCATATAATTTTCCATACAAATTTGGCAGCTGTCCATACAAAAATGATGTATGAAAATACAAAAATCTGTATCTTTTGAAGGAATTTTTTGATCGATTTGGTGTCTTCGGCATAGTTGTAGGTATGGACCACACTGAAAAAAATGATACACGGCAAAACAAATTTGGTGAATTTTTATTTAATTTTTTGTCACTAAAACTTGATTTGCAAAAAAAGAACACTATTTTTAATTTTTTTTTTTTTATATGTTTTAGAGCACATCAAATGCCAACTTTTCAGAAATTTCCAGAACGGGCAAAAAATCAAACATTCAATATTACGCCCTTTTGATATGTTGGTCTTCTAATTGCTGAGATATCGACATTAGAAAATGGTGGGTTGTTTAGGTGAGACCTGGGTGATGAAAAGAGAAAAAGCGTAACGTGATTTTCGAATGATCCCAATTTGTTTACATCAGGATTCCAGAATCAGCCAGGGAATTTATCTGCGACATTGCAGAATGACACGCTCGCCGCAGTTCTTCTCGCCCGTTAAAAAGTAAAACCTCTTCGAACCGATCGAAACTTGAAAACATACACCATTTTCTAGCAAAAAATGTCAAAAACTAGACAAAACAAAACACATACAACTAATTATAAAACAGCTCATTAAACAGTAATGGCCTATCTACAATCACTTTACTTAGAAAATTGTACTTAGCGTAGGAATTTGAATCCATGCAAAGGAATCTGATCTTCCACAATGATAAAGTAAGCAAATTGGTGACATGACGTATGGTTTGGAAAATTTCAAAACCTACAGCAAGTTGACGTTTCTATATCAAAGGTAAACAAACAACTGCATAGCAACGTATAACAGCCCAGCAAGTTTGCTAAGTTGATTGTAGATGACGACAGTAAGTTACGTACTAAGTCTAAGCAATTTATCTGTTCTACGCAACTTAACTATCCTAAGTAAAGTGATTGTAGATAGGCCATAAGAAAAAAGTCATGTTTTTGCTTGAGCAGCCTGCTACTTTGTAGATGTAAACAAAGTGGGATCATTCGAAAATCACGTTACGTATTCTCTCTATTCATCACTCAGCTAAAAAGTAGGAGGCTGTCCAAGCACAAGCATGACTTTTTTCTTACTAGTAAATGAGCTTTTTTTATAATCAGTGGTATGTGTTTTATTTTGTCTAGTTTTTGACATTTTTTGCTAGAAAACTGTGTTATTTATTTTTTTATATTTATTATATTTATTCAAATTTCTTTTCCATGTACATTCATTCAGTTAAAATATTATTGAGTGTCCAATCACAAACGATGACTTTTCACCTCAATTTTAAATACTAGCAACTTTCATTTATTCATGAAATATTGTAGCTTTCGCTATTCAGTGATTTCAAATGTAGGAGATCCTACATGTACAAAAGGGAAAAGGGATACCTTAAAACTAACTTATAAACTATATAATGAGCGGATCAATGCAGCTGAAGACTGCAATGATTTTTGTCGAAATGCATCAATTATCTTATTGGACATAACATCCAAAGTGTCAACTTCGGCTAATTGATGAAGTTCACTGGTGCTGAACCAGGGAGGAAGTTTCAGAATCATTTTCAGAATTTTGTTCTGAATCCTCTGAAGTTTTTTCTTCCTGGTTAAGCAACAGCTTGTCCAGATCGGCACAGCATAAAGCATGGCAGGTCTGAAAATTTGTTTATAAATTAACAGTTTATTCTTGAGACAAAGTCTAGAATTCCTGTTTATAAGTGGATACAAACATTTAATATATTTGTTACATTTAACCTGGATACTTTCAATGTGATCCTTTTAAGTAAGGTTTTTGTCAAAACCAAGTCCAAGATATTTCACTTGATCCTCCCACTTTAAATTTACCTCATTCATCTTCATAATGTGATGACTTTTTGGTTTAAGAAAATCAGCCCTTGGTTTGTGAGGGAAAATAATAAGTTGAGTTTTTGCAGCATTTGGAGTAATTTTCCATTCTTTCAAATAAGAATTGAAAATATCCAAGCTTTTTTGTAATCTTCTTGTGATGACACGAAGGCTTCTGCCTTTGGCGGAGATGCTTGTGTCATCAGCAAAAAGTGATTTCTGACATCCTGGGGGCAAATCAGGCAAGTCAGAAGTAAAAATATTGTATAAAATTGGACCCAAAATGCTTCCTTGAGGGACGCCAGCACGTACAGGTAGTTGATCAGATTTGCTATTCTGATAACATACCTGCAGAGTAAAAAACGAAACGAAACGAAACTATTGGCACTACGCCCCCCGGGGCATGGCCTTCCTCTAACGTGGGATTTCTGCTCCAGCGCCTCTGACGAGACAGGAGAAAATACCTGCAGAGTACGATCCGTCAAATAATTTTGAATAATTTTCACGATATAAATCGGAAAATTAAACCTTTTCAATTTCGCAATCAAACCTTTATGCCAAACACTGTCAAATGCTTTTTCTATATCAAGAAGAGCAGCGCCAGTAGAATAGCCCTCAGATTTGTTGCTTCGAATTAAATTTGAAACTCTCAACAACTGATGAGTAGTTGAATGCCCAAGGCGAAATCCAAACTGCTCATCAGCGAAAATTGAATTTTCATTAATGTGCGTCATCATTCTATTAAGAATTATTCTTTCGAATAATTTACTAATAGATGAAAGCAAACTAATGGGCCGATAGCTTGAGGCTTCAGCAGGATTTTTATCCGGTTTCAAAATCGGAATTACTTTGGCATTTTTCCAACTACTGGGAAAATATGCCAAATCAAAACATTTGTTGAAAATTTTGACCAAGCTACTTAAAGTTGCTTCTGGTAATTTTTTAATTAAAATGTAAAAAATGCCATCCTCACCAGGGGCTTTCATATTTTTAAATTTTTTGATAATAGAAGAAAACTGTGTTTGTTTTCAAGTTTCGATCGGTTGGATAAGGTTTTTCTTTTTCACGGGCGATGAAGAGCTGAGGCGATAGTGTCACTCTGCGATGTCGCAGATAAATTCTTTGGTTGATTTCGGACTTCTTGGTTCAGCGAAAAAATATCGCAAATTCTAGCGAAGCTGATCCAATATACAGAGAAGAAAAAATAACGATCTCGCCTTCAACTTTTCAATTTCAATTCGGTTTTATTGGTGAATAATCAAGATACAATAAGTTCTTTTGAAGTACATAACAGAGTTTTGGAGTTCCTTACAGCTGTGTGTTACATCATAACCCATATTGGAACAGTTATTGCTTGTAAAGAAAGGTGTCACCAAGAGTAAGAAAAAAATAAAAAAAAAACTTACTAAAATTGCAAGGGAAAGGGGATAGAAATAGAGAAAGCTTAAAACTAGATCACAGTTTTTTATCCTTTATAGATGTGCTTGATCATCAGCTCCCCAAGGGCCAGGAATTGCTTCGCCTTATTACGGCAGGTCCGAAACCGCGTCATCATCTCCCCTGCGAGAGCAAAGAACTCTGGCAGGGTAAAGAGATCTTCCCCGGTTACTTCTTGCTGGGCCGTATTGCCACTGCCGGCAGCGACCATGCTGGCGAACGATCGCCCCCATCCAGGAGGGAACGCTGAGTTGTCCGCTGGAATCTCGCCTTCAACTTTCTTAAGATTTCTTAACTTACAAAGCCAGTAATCTTTCATTCTTGAAAAAATAAAAACAATTTTAATCGAAAACAATACTCTCAACTTTTGACGAACAGTAAATTGGTTCCACTTTGATAGTTCAAAATTGAGGCCGTTTTGCGAACCACTATACAGCACCCAGGGTGAGACTTAGAAAACATCAATTTTCCTGTTTTTAAACCATTGCATGGCAATATCTCAGCAACTTAGGGTCGTATCAACAAAGTTTAAAAAAGCTAAATATAGAGAATTTTCTCAGCTTTTCAAATATATTTTTTTCAATGGTGGGCAAACATGTGCACTAATTTAAAAAAAATAAAAACTGCGACTATTTTCAAAAAAGTCACTTAAAAATGGATTGAACTTGAAAACGGTGCATCCTATCGAAATTTCACTGAAGTACTTTTTGATTGCAAATTTTATTTTACATCAAAAAATGAAGTGGAAAAAATTTTGCGATCAATGTTTCGATTTTTTGAAAAAATCAGTATTGATTCAAAAATTCATAACTCGGTCAAAGATTTTTTGCACAACCTGAAAATTTCTGAAAAGTTGGCATTTAATGTCCTCTAAAACATATAAAAAAATAAAAAAAAATAAAATAGTGTTTTTTTTTGCAAATCAAGTTTTAGTGACAAAAAGTTAAATAAAAAATCACCAAATTTTTTTTAACGAGTATCAGTGTAGTCCGTATCCATAACTACAACTTTGCCGAAGACACCAAATCGATCAAAAAAATCCTTCAAAAGATACAGATTTTTGAATTTTCATACATCATTTTTGTATGGACAGCTGCCAAATTTGTATGGAAAATTATATGGACAAACTAATGATGCAAAATGGCTTCTTTGGGCATACCGAAGGCACCAAAAAAGTTTCAGTCGGATTAAAAAATACAAAAATTAAAATTGAAGAAAAAATACCGTTTCGTAGAGAATTGCTCAATAGCCTCATACATTTTTTACCATTCCATAATTTCTGATTTCTGATCTGCAGCAAAGTTATTCTGATGAAGAAAAAAAAATTAAAACATAAATTATTTAACCTAATTGAACAAAATTATAAAAAACAAGTTATACATTTTCACAAGGGTGAAAAATTGCCGTGTGTCAGTTTACAGATGCAGGTCAATTATTTTTCATTATTAAAATATTTGGAACAGACTGCCCAAAGTTTTAAAAGTCCTAGAAATAGAAAGCACTGAGCAGTACACGAACGTTACAAAAACCTCTCGACACTGTCAATCGACGCACTCGAGTTTCGCAATATCGAAATAAAGTAATCAAATTTTTACCGAATTCATCGAAACTGCAATAACCAGAACCGATATAGCACTGCATCCTGACTTACTGAAGTGCGACGTAGTACTCTTTTTAAGTGAACCGTTCTCGACTCGTGAACGATCGTTGACAAATTATAGAATCAAACTTTGGCTTGAGATATATTTCGTCTCCTTGATGATTGTATAACGATCCTTAAAAAAAAATAGCTGAACTATTATTTTGTGAAACGTTTTGTATTCATGAACATTATAACATTACATTACATTACATTACAACTTTCTACAAGACAAAAAAAAACCAAAAATATTCTTGAAAAGTAAGATTTTGAAAATCAACCTAATCCTGAACCAACCCAAATTTTCAACCAAACCAAAAGCTGCCCCTTTCCATTTGTAACAACACGAAAGCTTTCGTATATAAACCAGTGAATTTTGCAATGAAAGCTTTTGTGGATCTTAAGGTGCTAGGTGGTGTCTTTCACTTTTGGGGCAATTACTGTCAACGATGGTTCTGAATTCAGGGTCCAGAAATAGTAAATTGAAATCAAAAAATAATCACACAAAGATCACCATTTTTTTAGTGAAACTTTCTGAATCAATATTTGAATGTTTTTCTAAAACAAACATGACCGCCAAATGGTCGATCGGGAATGATGCCTTTCAGAGCCTTAACCTCTTAAGTTCAGAAAAGTAACCGCTGTCAAACAATTCGCCAACAGTTTCACACATGCATTGAATGTTCGAAATCACTTGCTACCAACATAAACACATTAACTTTTATTCCTTTTGTGTGTGTCGATGATGTAAATATACCCAAAGAAGAAAGTCACTTGTAGGACAGCATACATAAATCATCGACCTATGAATGCTGACGATGTTCGGAAAGGGCGGGGAGCCGGGAAAAATCACAAAAACCGACAACACTGCAACATCGTCGCCTGAATAAATTTAAAAGCTTTCTGTGTCGATTTATGCCAAACACACATACACGTGTTCATTCACTTTCGCTGGAAAACTATACTTTCCGGTGACACGGAGGGGCAAAAAGAAGAAGGAATAACTTTTCCCCTTTATTCAGTTCAGAACTTTGACTCGCTGCGAAAAAACCCATTCCCGGGCTTGAAATGGAAATTGAAAGAATTCATTTCGACTTCTCGTAAACTGTCGTCGTCATTGGTGGCGGGTGGCTTTGGAAATAAAATCACGTGCTTTTCGCAAGCTTTCCCTTTTTTTGTTACTGCTCAAGTAGTTTGCAAGCTCTATCGGAGGTGGGGGTACGTGGAAAGTCGTTCGAGCAAACTAAATGAATGATTTCGGTGCAGATTTGCAGCCGATGACGAGAGCGGTTTTGTCGAAGAAAATTGAAAAATTATTTTTGAAATTATTCTATTCTCTTTTTTTAATTAGTTTTTGAATGTTTTTGAAGTGTATTGTTCTAGACAAAGTTAATTTTGAAAAAAATGCTTGCTGTTGCAACACTGAAAAAAAAAACAAACATCTAGAAAAAAATATTTGATTTTTTTTCACCGTGCCCCTTAAAACTTTGCTGTTCCAATTTTTGCTCCAGCCAAAGCTTCTTTCTTTCTGCGCTTGCCGGTTATAGTTCGGAGTGAGATTGCAATAAATCACTCGACTTTTCCTGCAGACTCATGACTCAACTTTTGCATGAATGAACCCCAAATGCAGAGTAAAAATTTTGACCTTTTTTACGGATTGCGATTAATTTTCTAAATTACCCATTTAATCAAGATAAAATAACGTGAATTATCATGTTCCTTTTTATTGATTGCCTACTGTGCTTTAGTGAGTTTAGTTTTTGCACTCTCATGGAGCTATTTGTCTAGGTCTTTACTCAATTATTTCTTTTAAATTAAACTTGTAGCAACTAATCAAAGATGAATCAATGGACAACCTATTTTTTAGTTGCTTAAATAATTAAATTTAAATCAAGCATGTAAAAATAAAACTCTAAAGCATTCATTTTGTATGTTAAAAAAAACACTGAACAGTTTGAATTTTTACCTATATTTGTCTGTGGTGTGGGGTGCAACCAAGTGTTTGCACGTTTTCGCGGAAATGTCGAGCTGTAAGGACGAAGTTCAATTTGCATCTCAATTAGGAAGTGCGGTAGGTGACAAACTGTTTTCGCACTCAATTTCAACGTAAGCTGACTTGCATTATTGAGCAAGTTTAAAGGCGCTTTTTAGGTTTAGAGTGTCATTAATTTGAATTTATATGCCAAAGCAATTATAGGGGAAATTCTCGTATGTTTGGCAGGTCAAGCTCTCGCTCCTAACTCCATCCAATTTGCTGATTTTCACTATTTAAATAATTAATTTTGCAAAACTTTTGAAAGAAACCTGCTTGCTCAATTCTTATTGAGCTATTTATCACTCGATTTCAGTTGAAAACGCTTTTAATTACACATTCGAGCAACAGTCGTGCTCACAGTTAGACGTGTTTTCAATTCGTTCCCGGATTAATTTCGTTCTTTTCCACTCAACAAAGCGCTTTTTGTTCTACTGGACAATGCTATCGGTGCCCGCTTCTCGCTGCGGCTAAAGTGTGCCAAAATCGTATCTAACCTCAACCGGAACACGTGTTTTACAACCATGTCGGAATTCAAGGTCAGAGTTCATACTCTGAAGTTCGCCTTCGGACAAGGCTCTCAGGAACCGTCGGATGCTGAAATGTTCGGGTTCTGCCGGGAATGGCAGATGCCACCGAACGAAATTTACTCGATCCATCGAGACACCCAAGCAAAGGCAATCTTTGTGAAGTTCAAAAGCGAGCGGCAGATGAAGGCCGTCAAGGACAAGCTCCAGCCGGTGATGAACTTCAATTACAGCAACGGAACATCCATCAATGTGTTGATGTCGGAGGCGGACGAGACATTCAAATATGTCCGCATCTTCAATCTACCTCCAGAGATTGAGGACAAGGAGATTCACCAGGTTCTGTCGGTGTATGGCGTTGTTCGCCAGCAGATCCGCGAGCGCTATCACGAGGACACGGGCTTCCCGGTTTTCTCGACCGTGCGCGGAGCATACATGGAAATTACCAAGGAATTACCAGCGCAAATCCGCGTGAGACATTTCCAGGCTCGCGTATATTACGACGGACTGGTGAACAAATGTTTCATCTGCAAAAGCACAGAGCACGTGAAGGCAAACTGTCCCCGGAAGTTTGCTAAGCCATCGGATGGGAACGGGAAGAGCTTCAGCTCGGTCCTGGCTGGAACGAGCCTTCTCCCTGCCTTCGCTAAAGGTGATGGTGCTCCGCCCATGATTATGACGCTGCTGCAATCTAATCGGAACCAGCAACTTGTCAGCGACACGATGGACGTCGGGGTGTCTGGAACAGAACCGACTTCGGTACAGCTGACACCGCCGCCACCGTCGCCCTCGCCGGCTCAACCGTCACTGCCGATCTCGCCGGCACAACCTTCACTGCCGATCAGTCCACCAGTGCCCATGGGGCCCCCTCAAGCGCCAGTGTTGCCGGATGGTCCAGCACGCAAACCTCGGAACAAGTTCCGCAGAGGTACCGAAGGGAAAGGAGAAGCAATCCCGCAAGTTCCAGCCGGTGGCAGCGTAACCCTGGTGCAGAAGTTACGATCACGGAGTAGGAGTGAGCGGAGGCCACATGACAACGCCGGACAGGATCAGGCCGGCAAGAGCCGATCTGCTTCCAGATCAGATCAACAGGAAGTCACCGCTGAGAGCGACGCAGATTTCGTAGAAGTGCTACCGTAAGTAATTATTCAAAATGACGTTTTCGAAGAAGGTTGGTACGATCAATTTGAATGCCATCCAAACAAAAGTTAACAAGCAACTTCTCAATGATTTTGTACACTTGAATGATCTTGATATTGTATTCTGTCAGGAGGTTCATTTTGAGGATTTTAGTTTTATTTCGTCCCACAAAGCTTTCGTTAATATTAGTTGTCAGAACAAAGGAACTGCCATCTTGATCCGTAAAAATCAAGATTTTAGAAATTTGATCTATGATCCGAGCGGCAGGATCGTGTCTATTGTATGCAATGACGTCAACTACGTCAATGTATACGCTCATTCTGGGTCTGACAAGCGCAAAGAAAGAGATGATTTGTTCCGTAATAGTATCACGGCCCACGTGGTCAAACCCGGGTGTTCCCACACAGTCATTGGAGGTGATTTCAACTGTGTTTTGGCAAAAAAGGACAGCCGAAATAGCTCGGCTAATATCGGAGCTGGTCTTAAGGACATGGTGAGCGCGCTGCAGTTGAAGGACGCTGGCCAAGAAAAGGGTTGCACCGGTTTCACCTTTCACCGATGCGATTCAGCATCAAGGTTAGATCGCTTCTACGTGTCACGAGATTTCCTCGATACGATACTTGAGGTGAAGAATGTAGCTGTTGCCTTCTCCGATCATCATGCCGTTGTTTTGAAATTCGAGGTCGACCCACAACACCTGTGTAGGCGTGGAAGAGGGTACTGGAAGCTAAACCCAGCTTTCCTGAAGGACGACAGCATTAGCAACCGATTTTTGGTGGAGTACGAAGGGCTTAGAGCTAGACCGGTGCATTTGATGAATAGGAGTATTTGGTGGAATCATGTTGTGAAGAAAAAGATCACTTGGTTTTATCAAGAACAAGGTCGTTTGTTTAACCGCCGTATCAGCTCAGCTAAAAGTACTCAGTACCAGAAGTTGAATGAATTGGCAGTCGATCTAGGTAATGGTTTGGATGTTCGTGCAGAAATCGCCATCGTGAAATCACGGCTCATGGAAATGGAGTGTCAACGTTTGCAGTACCTCGGGAACAAACTTTCTGGGACGTCGCTGATCGAGAATGAGAAGATGAACATCTTCCACGTCTCCAACCAGGTCCACCGGTTCAGCGCGTCTTCGTCTTTCAAATTGCTGGATAACGGAGCTCTAACCGATGACCAGGATCGATTGAAAGCCATCATTCAAGGATTTTACTCGAACTGTTTCAGGAACGATCCATTGCAGGCGGATGAAGGTGTTGTTGCTGAGGCTTTAGGAAGTGTGAGCAAGACTCTGTCCGTAGAACAAGCCAACCAGATGCTGCGACCGATCAGCGAAGATGAGTTGAAATCAACTTCGCTGGCTGCAGCAAAGAAAAAGTCTCCGGGGCCGGATGGACTTTCGTATGAGTTTTATCTGACTCATTTCGATATTGTTAAGGAGGACCTGCTGAAGCTTTTCAACGGGTATTTGGATGGATCTTTGAAGCCTCCAAAAGAGTTCTCGGCTGGAATTATAACATTGATTCCAAAAGAAGCTGATGCGGCATCGCTGGACAAGTATCGCCCTATCTCAATGCTGAATACGGACTACAAGTTGTTCACCAAAATATTGGCCAACAGGTTGCATGCTGTACTTGGTGATTTGTTGGGAGAGGGACAATCTGCATGTCTGCAAAGCGGATCTTGTGCAGAAAACTTGAAAAAGCTGCGGAAAGTTATGCTTAGGACAGCTGAGTCCAAACGGTTTAAAGCATTTCTCCTGAGTACAGATTTGGAAAAGGCGTTTGATAAGGTGAACCACAAGTTTTTATGGCGAATTATGGACAAGTTTGGAATCCCGCAGGCTTTCATTGACTGCATCAAGAATTTGTATGAACCGGCTACATCCAGAGTAATATTCAACGGGTTTATGACAAAGGAAATCGTTATTGGCAGCTCTGTCCGTCAGGGTTGCCCGCTCAGTATGGCACTTTTTGTACTATATATTGAGCCCCTGATCCGGCGAATCGCTGAAAACGTCCAGGGCGTTCTAATGGACAACCAGTTCGTTAGAGTTATCGCGTACGCAGACGATTTGGCGATCCTAGTCAGGAATGACGCTGAATTTGATTTGGTCCTCCAAATTGTCAATTCCTACGCTCTACCTTCCTGTGTTAAGCTGAACAAACAGAAATCTTGCTTCCTTCGGCTGAATGGAGCAAAATGTGGACCTCAGCAGTTTCGAGAAGTTACACAGTTGAAAATCCTTGGAGTGATGTTTACAGAGCGCTGGAAAGACATCGTCAATATCAACTATGCTAAGCTTGTAAGGGATATTAAGTTTCGAATCAGTCTACATAGGGTTCGACAGTTGAATTTGTTGGAAAGGACATGGCTGCTGAACGTGTTTATTCTATCCAAGTTGTGGTACGTGTGTCAGGTGTTCCCCCCGAACAACAAGCATCTTGCTGAGATTCGAAAAGCTGTTGGCGCCTTTCTATGGCAGAGTCAGGTGTTCAAGTGCGAGAGGAATCAGTTGTACCTGGACCTAGGAAAAGGAGGCGTGTGTTTAGTAGACCATGAAGCCAAAGCGAAGGCACTGTTTCAGAAAAACGTGCTGTATGGAAAAGATGGCGAGGAGAAAAAGGATCTTTCGCTGCTGAAGTTTGGCAAGAAGGACGTGTTGGGACGAAACACCAAGGACTGGCTGGTGGAAGCTGAAGAGCTGGGGAGTAGCTACACCTTAAACACGGTGCGACTACTCTATTGCTATCATGTGGATCAACGAAGAACTGTGCCTAAGATCGAAGAAAAGCTGACCGACCTGGACTGGGAGAATCTGTGGAACAATCTGAGCCACAATTTTCTCACAAGTGATAGCCGAAGCACTTTGTTCCTGTTGTACAACGATCTGCTGTTGAACAAGGACAAACTGCACGAGTACAAGATAGGACGAGTTGCGGACAACATTTGTGAAATCTGTGGGAAAAAGGACAACAATTTCCACCGGCTCAGGGAATGCACCGCATCACAGGACGTGTGGAGATGGCTGAAAGAAACCGTAGCAAATCGTTTAAAAATCAATTGCGCAGACCCAGAAGACATTCTTGCTTGGAAAATACAAACCAATGACCAAAAGCAAAAAGCTGCTTTGTGGCTAGTTAGTTTTGCAGTTTCCTTTGTGTTAAAGAAATTTCCAAAAGGTAGCCTATTTGAATTAAAGAAAAGTATCAGTACAATTAGATGGAATAACAAACTTTGGTTCAAAGCCCAATTCGGAAAATGGCTCTATGTATGCTGAAGTTGCACTCAACTGAGATTCCACCACTGTCGCGCCCGGAGGACCCGGGGCCCCCCTGACCATACGTCTTGTCCGAGTGGAACAGGGACAACCCTCCGGCTCCTCCGGGGCGCCTGGATGAATCATCATGAGTGTGCACGATTGTGCCGAAACCCCGGGGCCCCCCTGACCACATGTCTGGACCGAGTGGAACAGGGACTACCCCCGGGCTCTTTCGGACCGGGACTAGGAAAGAGAAAGGAATTGGGACTTAAATTAGCTTAGTTGTAGGCGTAGGGCCGAGAATAGCTTTATGTATACAATGTACGACTGTTGTTAAATAAACTACCTGAAAAAAAAAAAAAAAAAAAAAAAAAAAAAAAAAAAAAAAAAAAAAAAAAAAAAAAAAAAAAATTAGCTTTAATTGAATGTCAAAGTTCTGACCTGCCAACATTAGAGGCACGCTGGAATCAGATGCTGTTCCCCTAGTTCAATTTGAGTTGTTTTGGTGGTTGAACTCGAAACAACATAATGGTCAATATGTAATTTTGTTTTATTTTCAAATGGTTTGAAAATAGTTTCTGGTTTTTAAAGCAACAAATCTTAGGAGGTAAGAACTAAGATATTCCACTCATAAAGTATGTTTTTTTCGCAATGCGTTCAAAGCTGTTGAGTAAACATAAAAATTTTATGGTATCAATAACCACGTCATTTTTCATAAAGATGACACTTCTGATTTGAATTGATCATTCGGTGCGAATTGTTTTTTTGTCTATCAAATGCCCTATCAGTATGTGCTCGTAAACGGCATGTTCGTTTTAAGTTCGTGTTCCTTGCAACATAACCAATTTTACGATTTTATAACTAGTTCAACAATTTTTCAGCATAACTCTTTTTTTATTTATTTCTTTTAAAACATAACTCTGTACTAAGACAGTAATATTTTATTTATTTGTTTAAATAATACACAAATCACTCATCTACTTTTTGCTCACTGAGTAGTCGGAGCTCATGCGGAACCTTCCTTCAAACGTTAAAAGCTTGTCAGTAAGATGCGAATCTTGCCATTCGACGCGTTACGACTTTCGTCCTTTATGCCGATTTTGTGCGCATTCCCAAAGATGTGTTAGAACTCCTTTGGGTGTGCTTTGTGTACTGGATGTACACGAAACAAACCAATTTCAGCGTGTTTTTATTTGTTGAATGATGTCGTTCTAGAAGTGGATATTGACAAACGCGAGAAGATTCGACTAATGCCGTTTGATTTGGACGTCATGCTTTCGTCAAATGTGTTTAACATTCCACGTTGAAGGGTAATTCGCTACATGTTGTACTTGTGCAATTATCATGATTTTGACTTTTTGGTCAGGTCATTTAGGTCATTATAAGGTGTTATGACGATTTCGTCCAAATTCTATTTCATGTTTTTGTCCTCTCAACCCCATTCAAAATTTCTCAAAAAATCACGGAGCAAACATTACTATTGAAAAATATTTATAAATGCATTGAAAAAGCGATTGTAGTGACTTAAAATTTCAATGGACAACACTTATTTATGTAAACTTTAAATCAAAATTGTATTAGCCTGACTTTATAAAAAAATGAGAGCTTTTGTTTGGTGTTTTTTGTTGTTGAAGCAAGAGGGTCTTAGATGAGCATGAGCATGGTTGACTGCCAATGAGCTGTTACTCCGTTATTGACAGATCAGCTGAAGTTGAACAATGAATCAAAAATGATCAGTGGGAGCCAACCATCCATTCACTGTTTAACCTCTGAAGATCCCTACTTTTTTAGTCAATACCGGCGCCCTCCCAAGAAGCCTGCAGTTCAACGAAAGGGAGGAATGTTAGTCCGATAGTTGAAGTTGCAGACTCATCAAGCACAAAGTTTTTCGCTATATACTTGTTGATACCGCTTGAGACCGTTGAATCCACAGCATCTCCCTCAAGCATCACGTGATTATTATTTTGTTTTGGGTTAGTAGGATAAGGTATTGGCTTTTCGATGCCTCCCGAGCTACGACGCTATGGGGAGGACTTTCATAACAGACCCTTCGGCGAGCCTTCCGTGCAACGAAGCTATGGGAAGGTCTTTCTGGTTAACACACAAAATCACTCTCACACAATTATTTTGCTCCACTATTAACTCGACGATCCAAATTGTCAGTGCGTCTTTCGATCATTATAAAGAAATGGCTTTTTCACCGCAAAAAAATAAAACCTTATTCGAAAAATTTTAACACAATCCACCCGACGGCGTGCCTTCCGATCAACGATGATATAGAAAGGGCTTTGAAAATCACAAAAAAAACACTTTTCACTCCGAATATTTTTTAGGACCACGCGCTCCCTTTGCCAATTATGCACTCTTGTTGAAGCAAGAGGGTCTTAGATTTCAAAAAAGCGTCCGGTTTATGGATGGTCCCAGAAGAAAAAGATACAAAAAAAACTAACTGAATTCACCTATGTGGTTGGAGCCTTTCTCACTTCTTACCAAAAATGGGTCTTAAAAAAGTTTGGGGAATAATTGACATCTAGCAACTAACATGGTTTTTGTACAGATCCAACTAAAACCAAAAGATCCAGCTTCAAAATAAGTATATTACTCAAGAGCAATTCTCTGAGATTTCGGTCATTCGTTTTTTTGTATTTTTCAATCCGGCTGAAACTTTTTTGGTGCCTTCGCTATGTAAAAGAAGCCATTTTGCATCATTAGTTTGTTCATATACTTTTCCATACAAATTTGAAATACTGGTCGCAAAAATTGTTCTACTTTATTTTTCGATGTAAAATCTAATTTGCAATCAAAAAGTACTTTAGTGAAATTTTGCTAAAGTGCACCGTTTTCAAATTATAACTCTAAGTATTGTTTTTGACAATTGACGCAGTTGATCATTTTTTAAAATGAGTGTTCATGTTTGCCCACTCCTGATATTTTTTTTTTGAAAAGCTGAGGAAATTCTCTATATTTTGCTATTTTGAACTTTGTTGATACGACCCTTAGTTGCTGATTTATTGCCATGCAAAGATTTAACATCAGGAAAATGTATGTTTTCTAAGTTTCAACCAAACAACCCACCATCTTCTAATGTCGATATCTCAGCAACTAATGGTCCGATTTACAATATTAAAATAGGAAACATTCATAAATTTTTCTGATCTTTTAAAAAAAATGTTTTCATTTTTTTTAATCAAGTCTAACATTTTAAAAGACTCAAACATTCAATACTACTCCCTTTTGAAATGTTTTCACAAAATATTTTAATTTTGAAAATCGAATCATTAGTTGCTGAGATGTCGACATTAGAAAATGGTGGGATCTTTACATGACAATATCTCAGCAACTAAGGGTCGTATCAACAAAGTTCAAAAATGCAAAATTTAGAGAATTTTCTCAAAATTTCACTACAGTACTTTTTGATTGCAAATTCAATTTCGAATGAAATTGATAATTTGTTGCGACCAGTATTTCGTTTTTTTGAAAAAAATCAGTATTGATTCAAAAATTCATAACTCGGTCAAAGATTTTTTGCCCATTCTGGAAATTTCTGAAAAGTTGGCATTTAATGTCCTCTAAAACATATAAAAAAAATGGTTTTGTTTTGCAAATCACTAACAAAAAAGTAAAATAAAAAAGGTGCAGGTGGTTATGTTCTACATGACCAATATGACAAAGAACTTTGTACAAAACTCCTAATAAATTATTTTATTTTATTTTATATTTTTGAATCATTGCCTATTTATTTAATCCAAAATAATTTATTCCAAATAAATGTTTTTAATCTTTGGCACCTCTGTGGAAATAAAATGCCAAAACACGAAAATATTTCCAAAACAAGTATGGTTCGGGAAATGTCCCCCCGGGAGGACCTCACAGAGGGAACTGGCCACTTTAGGTTGTGACCACAACAATCAAAATGGTAATTTTCATTATCAGTTTCAAAAACCATGAATTATTTCATATTTCCGCAAGTCGTATGGTTCGCTTAATGTCCCCCCGGTAGAACCTTCCCGAGGGCACTGGCCACTACAGGAGTGGCCAATATCTTACCAGTTTGGTCCCAACCCCATTGCCCCAAATCATTCTGGTTTTCGAGTGACCGTCCTAACAATCTTCGTTAGAACAGAATTCCTCCCAATGTTGTGCACAAACTGTGTCTTTCAATGTGTGCGTGTGTGTGTGTGAGCAATAAAATTACCACCGTGGATCCGTCTTTGATGAAACCACCGTTGGCACTGAAATTTTCTGAGGCTAAGTGCTAGCTTAAATAGTTTGCATGAAATGTGGCAACATGGTGCAAATTTTGCCTCCTCTCCTGCTTTCGTGGAGCTGTCACGCGAGAATGTTGCACCATTGTGCCTAGTTGCGTTGCAGACGCCTTTCCCAGTACCAAGCATGCAACATTTTCGTAACGCGCGACATTTTTCGTTTTCCTGGATTGACACCTTACCAGAATAGAGCCCTTAGGACAAAGTTCTTTGTCAAAACCACCAATTTTTTTTTTCCGAGTATCATTTTTTTAGTGTAGTTCTTATCCAACTTTGCCGAAGACACCAAATCGATAAAAAAAAATCCTTCAAAAGATACAGATTATTGAATTTCCATGCATCATTTTTGTATGGGCAGCTGCCAAATTTGTATGGGGTCCACTAATGGATAACGTACCCTATTTTAATGCAAAAAAAAGTTGACAAGACAACATTTTTCGATGGATCAATGGATCTGCCAATAAGGACCGCGAGGTCAATTTTTCAAAATTGATTTCAAAATCCATCTTAAACTTTTTGTGGTCTTACAATGGGTCATTGTACTCATGATTTTAAATAAAATTCAGCTGAATAAAAAAACGTCATGAGATGAGGACTCGCGTCATTTTATTGTTTTTTTTAGCTTGAAGATAAACTTCCCTTCCCTGAGAAAAGAGTATGGGTTAAACATAAACTCCTATTTTTTCTAATGGACCCGTTTAAAATGTGCTAAAATATCAAAATTTCAGATATCCTTCCCCAGAAAGGGAAGAACAAAACAGCAGATAACTCTAAAGCAAATTGACACAAACAAAGATACTAAACAATGAAGAAATTCTCGCATCTTCCGTTTCGAAACGCAATGTATAATGGCTGTTAGTGTATTTTGGCGTGCGCCCGTGCGTGTCACCAGTGTACGCACGTGTGTTTGTGTGAACAGCTGTCAATGTTTACCGCGATAAAATGAAGCTTTACGAGTTGCCTAGTTGTTGACTGTGTACATCTTTTTGTAGGATTCTTTGATTATGTTTTCAGCATTTTTTTTTTTTAATTTGTCAATTTTAAAGTTATATTTATGTATCTTCCCAACATTCGTAAATTCAATTGCCATGGCTTGTCTAGCCCAACTCAGCAACAATCCAAACATTCCAAATTACGAATTCATCACACTTCACCCAGGAGCTCCTCTTCACTCAACATTCCCAACTCTTTTTTGCAGTCTCTGTATATTTGTACCAATTGTTGTTCGTTTCCGCTCTCCCCCTCTCTTGCCTGTGTGCCAGTCGGAAGTGCTTGCCCAAAATTTCACCAGAAATATTACCCCTTCTCATATCCGCTTAAAGCATTCCCCGACTAAGTTTCCCACTTATACACGCTTGCCACGTTCTACCAAAAGTAGCGGGGCCACTTTGCAGCCGTAGTCTGTATCACCACCACCACCACAAACTGTCAGCGAAATAAGCTCCTTATTTTCTTCTTCTGTCTGTCTGTCTGTGTGAAGCTCCCCCCAGGGGAAAAAAGAAACGGAAACATACACCGCAAAATAGACATAATTTATTGCTACATTTCATACCCCAGAACACTCGTGAGAGGAGGGGTGCTTCCCCTTCCTTTTGTTGTTGTTGTTTTTCCTTATTTTGTCCCCCCTATCATATATCGAATCATCCCTACTGCTGGTTGTAGTCGCGACTGTGAAAGAGAGCTTTTGCAGAGGAAAGTTATGCTTTTTTTCTATTTTGCGGCACGCTGAAAAATAGCCCTAAAAATGTGTTATACTTCGTTTCAAAACTATGGTCGCATGACTCGCTTAGAGGGAATCCTAAAATTATGCCTCGAGAAAGACAGTGAGCAAGAGAACAACCATGAACAAAGGAGAGCAAAGCAGAGAGAACGAATGGAAACGAGAGACGCGAGAGTTGCTCTCGCGCTTACTGTCTTGCGTATCATTTGAGCAATTCTTGTTTAACCTGGACGCGCACTAACACTTGGAAAATTGTTCTTTTTTCACAGTGCCATTCTTCCACGCCGAATGGAAATGGAAATCAGCAAAGTGTTTGTTTCTCTGCGTCGTCGTTCATAGAAAAAAACGATTTCAAGCTTTTCTCTGACTTTTTCTCTGCTCCGGATTCCAGCGCCGCGCCGTTTTGGCGTAAAAGTTCTGCACGACGACGACGACGTTGGCGTGAATGGAATTTGGAAGTGCCGGATGTCGCGCCGTAATTTATATTTGCGGGACCTCGGTTTCCCGCCGAAATGCAAAGCCACAAAGGGATTCCAAGTTTTTTTGGGAGAGGGAAATTTGCAGAGGTTTAAGTCAACCTGGAATTGGAGAAATTTACTTGCGAGCATTGTGAGGTTATGTTTTCGTTGGAAAATTGAAATCATGTACACATAAATTTAACTATAAAACTTATAAGAAGCATTTTGAAGCTTTTTGATTGCTTATACTGGAAATTACGTGCGCTAAAATAACCACAATTTAGAATGATTTCGACTGGAATGTTTCCGCCTAGACCATTATACATCACAAAACGAAATAAAAAAACACACTTGCTTTATTTGTTTGTTTTCCCCCAAAGCAGTAGACAAATGTTGGGCAATTTTTCACCGCCCTGCAAGGAAGTTTGTGGCAGGGCTATTTTATCAAGTCACCCCGTGGTGCTTTATTTTAAGCATGATTTTATTTTTATTTCTACCCTTCACTAGTAACATTTGACTTTGTCAGGATCGTTTCATCACCCGGGACTTCATATGTATGATCCCCACAATGCACAATGATATGGAATTGAAGAGGAAGTTTTATTCTATTTCTAGCGCTGTAAAAGTATATGATTCTGTAGTAACGACCCTGTGATCATTTCGAAGGAAATTTATTTTTATTTCTGGTTAGAGCCTTGAGATGATTCGGATTTATCTCACGACACTTGAGTACGTAACTTGAGTTCTTTGACAACAAATTTGCGAATTATCTAGAAAAAAAAAATATCCATACCAAAGTGAAAAGACACTTTTATGGTTTTACTGTTTAGGCTGGGAAAAAATATTTTTAGGTAAAAAAACTATTTAAAATTTAAAAGCAAGTTTTTCATACCTTTCAAGAAATCTCTTATTCAAAAAAGTGAATCAAACTTGTATTGCCAGCAGGCCTAGCCGGTACTAGCAGCAGGAGGTCCGTTTGCTTTAACGATTTCACGACTGTTTTTTAGTGCTGACTATGCGAATAAATACGAAAGGACACACTCGGCGGCACAATGCGAAGGGATGTATTTTTTTTCAGGAAAAGCGCCCTCACCCACAAGTGTGTGTGTGCGTGAAATTCTCAATTGAGCATGAAAATGACCACGTGGGCTTGCGGGCGCGAACTCTTGTCTTTTGGGAGGTGCGGGAGAAAAAAAAAGGGAAAATACCTGAATGTGGGATGATAACGATGGCGATGACGGTGGCATGGTACGGTCACACCTTCGCAATATCTGAAGAGCAAGAGGGTGGGAAAGAATGACTGGCATTAGTTGAATGGACCGGTTAACCGAATTGCCTTGGAGTTGGCCAATTGTTGGTTGTGGACTATTTCGGGAATGCGATTCAATTAAACTAAGGATCGGCTACTTGTTTTGACCTGCTGGAAACAACTAGCTTTATGTATTTTTTTTAATACAGTGTTAAAATTGCCTTAAACCCGTTTTTGATTAATTTTATATTATTTTAAGGTGAAGCCGTTGAACATTTTTGAAGAAAATTGATCATCACTCTAAAATGATCTGTATCTCATTAAATTTCTTAACCAAAATGATCAACAGCTTTTTTCAGGTTTGTTAGCATGTCAAGTTGGAACAAAAAAAAAAACGTCGATTATGCATTTTTATTTCAAAAGCTGATTTTTTTTTAAAAGCGTTTTTGAATCCAGTTTGGTATGTTTATGAGCAATTCCAGCCCAAAACAGGATTTTTTAGGCACTTTTCTCGACCCTCTCCGATTTCTATTAAACTTTGTAAACATGTTATCCTACACTTATGCCAATTTTGTGTATATTCACTCGATAATGGCATTTGAGAAGGGCGTAAGTGTTTTAAATATTTTTGTAATTCGTAATTATAATATTTCTTTTTCTCGAAGCCGTTGCATCGTCTCAAAAAAGTGGTCAAAGACAAACTTGTAGGAAATTTGACGAGCTTCCCGAAAAAATACACTGAAAGAAAAAAACACGCCACGTTTATGAGATTTTTTGATTTTTTAGTTCAAAAGTGAAATTTGAAGGTGAGCCCACGATTTTTTTTCGTTCAAAATTTTTGTGATTATAGCCCAAGATGTTACAAAAAGACTCACGTTAAATGCAGGATGGAGCAACCTACCTAAAAAAATTACAAAAAGCATTTACTGAAACTATTTTTTTAGAAAAGTGCTCCAAACGTCAAAATATTCAAAAACCGAATACGGAAATCGATTCTCCAGACAATTTTACATAAAAATCTCCATATTGACCAGTGTCCTAAGTTCAATCATTGTAAAGATACAGCGGGTTTAAAAATAAAAACTAACCTAATCCACCTATGTGGTTGATGCCTTCCTCACTTTTTACCAAAAATGGGTAATATGAGAGGTTTGGACACACATTTCAGCTTTTTTTAGTTCCAGAAAAAAACACAGATATAACTTATGTGGTAATAACTCGAGACAGGGTTGCCAGATCTTCAATTTTTTGGACTCATTGAAAAGTTCTTTTAATTACCTAACCAACGATGGGTCAGATGATGGTTCCGGACATAGTTTACATACATTTAAGAGAGATCCGGCTTCAGAAAAGTACATAAATATCACTTAAGTGGTCATAACTCGAGACAGGGTTGCCAGATCTTCAATGTTATGGACTCATTGGAAAGGCCTTTCAATTACCTAAATCACGATGGGTCCGATGATGGATCCGGACATAGTTTACGTACATTTAAGTGAGATTCCGGCAAAGTACATAAATATCACTTAAGTGGTCATAACTTGAGACAGGGTTGCCAGATCTTCAATGTTTTGGACTCTTTGGAAAGGCCTTTCAATTGCCTAACTAATGATGGGTCGGATGATGGTTCCGGACATAGTTTACATACATTTTGGTGAGATCCGGCTTTAAAAAAGTACATAAATATCACTTAAGTGATCATAACTCGAGACAGGGTTGCCAGATCTTCAATGTTTTGGACTTATTGGAAAGGCCTCTCAATTGCCTATTCAACGATGGGTCGGATGATGGATCCGGACATAGTTTACGTACATTTAAGTGAGATCCGGCTTCAAAAAAGTACATAAATATCACTTAAGTGGTCATAACTTGAGACAGGGTTGCCAGATCTTCAATGTTTTGAACTCATTGGAAAGGCCTTTCAATTACCCAACCAACGATGGGTCGGATGATGGATCCGGACCAGCCATGCCAGATATACAGATAAATCTGTATTATACAGATTTTTGATCCCAAAAATCACAAAAATCTGTATATACAGATTTTTAAAAAATGCTTTAATTCGAAAATTTCAACAATTTAGTAATTGAATTATGCTTTAAAATGATAAAAAAGCTTAAATCTGTTGTGAAAAGTTTAAAAAAAAATCTATAGCTTCAAATTTGACAAGATACAGATAAAATACAGATTTATTTTTAAGCAAATACAGATTTCCCATAAAATAATCTGGCAACGTTGATCCGGACATCGTTTACGTGCATATAATTGAGATCCGGATATTTGCGAAAACACGTTTTTATACATAACTTTTGAACTACTTATCGAAACTTCAAACAATTCAATAGCGATGTATGGGACCTTAAACCAAGTCGAATGCAGCTGGTTCGATAAAAATCGGTTCAGCCAGTGCTGAGAAAACTCAGTGAGAATTTTGGTCACATACATACATACACACACACATACACACACACACAGCCATTTGTTCAGTTTTCGATTCTGAGTCGATATGTATATATGAAGGTGGGTCTTCGAGCTTTTAATAAAAAGTTCATTTTTAGAGCAGGATTATAGCCTTACCTCAGTGAGGAAGTCAAAATGTTGAAAAAATAGTTTTTTGATGGTTTTTGTCAATTTTTATAC